>NW_012298679.1:0-3940 GCF_000151885.1 Dipodomys ordii | reverse complement strand
ACTGTGTCCCGCTGTGTCCCGCTGTGCCCCCACTGTGTCCCGTTGTGTCCACAGTGTGTACCACGCTGTGGAACGCTGCCTCTCCGCTGTATCGACGCTGTGTCCTGTTGTGTCCCGCTGTGTCCTCGCTGTGTTCCCCACTGTGTCCCGCTGTGTCCCCCGCTGTGTCCCCCGCTGTGTCCTCGCTGTGTCCCCTGTTGTGTCCCGCTGTGTCCTCACTGTGTAGCCCACTGTGTCCCGCTGTGTCCCCCGCTGTCCCCCGCTGTGGCCCGCTGTGGCCCGCTGTGTCCTCCGCTTTATCTTGCTGTGTCCCGCAGTGTCCCCGCTGTGTCACGCTGTGTAACACTGTGTCCCGTGGTGTCCCACTTTGTCCCACGCTGTGTCCCCAGCTGCGTCCCCTCTGTGTTGCCGCTGTGTCCCTCTCTGTCCTCGCTGTGTCCCCCACTGTGTCCCGCTTTGTATCCCGCTGTGTTCCGCTCGGTCCAGCTGTGTCCTCGCTGTGTCCCCCACTGTGTCCCGTTGTGTCCACAGCTGTGTACCACGCTGTGTAACGATGTGTGCCAGCTGTATCGATGCTGTGTCCCGCTGTGTCCCGCTGGGTCCTCGCTGTGTTCCCCGCTGTGTACCGCTGTGTCCCCCGCTGTGTCCCCCGCTGTGTCCTCGCTGTGTCCCCCGCTGTGTCCCGCTGTGTCCTCGCTCTGTACCCCGCTGTGTCGCGCTGTGTCCCCCGCTGTGTCCCGCTGTGTCCCGCTCTGTCCCTGCTGTGTCCCGCTGTGTCTCCCTGTGTCCCCCGCTGTGTCCCGCTATGTTCCCGCAGTGTCCCCGCTGTGTCCTGCTGTGTCCCACTGTGTCCCGTAGTGTCCCAGTTTGTCCTTTGCTGTGTCCCCAGGTGAGTCCCCGCTGTGTCCCGCTGTGTCCCCCACTGGGTCCCGCTGTGTCCCCGCAGGGTTACCGCTGTTTCCCGCTGTGACCCGCTGTGTTCCGTGGTGTCCCCCTTTGTCCCCCGCTGTGTCCCCCGCTGAGTCCCCGCTGTGTCCCCCGCTTTGTACCGCTGTGTCCCCGCAGTGTCCCCGCTGTGTCCCGCTGTGTCACACTGTCCCGTGGTGTCCTGCTTTGTCCCCCGCTGTGTCCCCCACTGAGTCCCCTCTGTGTCACAACTGTGTCCCTCTGTGTCCTCGCTGTGTCCCCCGCTGTCTCCCGCTTTGTCCCCCGCTGTATCCCGCACCCCACTGTACCGCTGTGTCCTCGCTGTGTCCCCCACTGTGTCCAGCTGTGTCCTCCGTGTATCCCAAGCTGTGTCCCGCTGTGTCCCTCTGTGTCCCCGCTGTGTCCCGCTATGTTCCCGCAGTGTCCTCGCTGTGTCCCGCTGTGTCCCGCTTGTCCTCGCTGTGTCCCCCGCTGTGTCCCTTTGTGTCCCCAGCTGTGTACCCCGCTGTGTCCTGCTGGGTCCCCACTGTATCGACGCTGTGTCCTGCTGGGTCCCACTGTGTCCTCGCTGTTTTCCCCGTTGTGTCCCGCTGTGTCCCCCGCTGTGTCCCCTCTGTGTCCCTGCTGTGTCCCTGCTGTGTCGATGCTGTGTCCCGCTGTGTCCTGCTGTGTCCTCGCTGTGTCCCACGCTGTGTTCCACTGTGTCCCCCGCTGTGTCCCGCTGTGTCCCGCTGTGTCCCCGCTGTGTCCCGCTGTGTCCCCCGCTGTGTCCCGCTGTGTCCCGCTGTGTCCCTGCTGTGACCCTCTCTGTCCCCGCTGTATTGACGCTGTGTCCTGGTGTGTCCCGCTGTGTCCGCGCTGTGTTTCCGGCTGTGTCCTGCTGTGTACCCCTCTGTGTCCCCCGCTGTGTCCCACTGTGTCCCCTCTCTGTCCCCTGCTGGCCCCCGCTGTGTCCCCCGCTGTGTCTCGCTGTGTCGCCCGCTTTGTCTCGCTGTGCCCCCGCAGTGTCCCCGCTGTGTCCCACTGTGTCACACTGTGTCCCGTGTTGTCCCACTTTGTCCCCCACTGTGTCTCCCGCTGTGTCCCCCGCTATGTCCTCGCTGGGTCCCCCGCTGTGTCCCGCTGTGTCCCCCGCTGTGTCCAGCTGTGTTCGACTGTGTCCCGCTCTGTCCCCGCTGTGTCCTGCTGTGTCCCGCTGTGTCCCCTCTGTGTGCCCGCTGTGTCCCGCTGTGTACCCCGCTGTGTCCAGCTGTGTCACCGCTGTGTCCCGCTGTGGCTCTTCTCTGTCTCCGCTGTGTCCTGCTGTGTCCCCCGCTTTGTCCCGCTGTGTCCCGCTGTGTCCCCCGCTTTGTCCTGCTGTGTCCCCGCAGTGTCCCTCTGTGTCCCACTGTGTCCCACTGTGTCCCGTGGTGTCCCCGCTGTGTCCCGCTGTGTCCCGCTGTTTCCCCCGCTGTGTCCCCCGCTATGTCCTGCTGTGTCCCCCACTGTGTCCCGCTCTGTCCTTGCTGTGTCCCCCGCTGTGTCCCCCGCTGAGTCCCCGCTGTGTCACCGCTGTGTCCCGCTGTTTCGTCGCTGTGTCCCCTGCTGTCTCCGTCTCTGTCCCCCGCTGTGTCTCACGCTTTGTCCCTGCTGTGTCCCACTGTGTCCCGCTGAGTCCGGCCGTGCCCCCACTGTGTCCCGTTGTGTCCACAGCTATGTACCACGCCTTGTAACGCTGTGTCCCCGCTGTATCGACTCTGTGTCCCGCTGTGTCCCGCTGTGTCCTCGATCTGTTCCCCGCTGGGTCCCGCTGTGTCCCCCGCTGTGTCCCCCGCTGTGTCCTCGCTGTGTCCCCTGCTGTGTCCCGCTGTGTCCTCACTGGGTCCACCACTGTGTCCCGCTGTGTCCCCCGCTGTGTCGCGCTGTGTCCGGCTGTGTCCCGCTCTGTCCCCGCTGTGTCCCTCTGTGTCCCCGCTGTGTGCCTGCTGTGTCCCAATGTGTCTCCTGCTTTCTCCCGCTTTGTCCCACTGTGTCCCATTGTGTCCCTGCTGTGTCCCGCTGTGTCCCGCTGTGTCCCCGCTGTGTGCCCGCTGTGTCCCGCTGTGTACCCCGCTGTGTCCAGCTGTGTCACCGCTGTGTCTCGCTGTGGCCACTCTCTGTCTCCACTGTCCCCCGCTGTGTGCCCCGCTGTGTCCCGCTGTGGCCCGCTGTGTCCCCCGCTTTGTCCTGCTGTGTCCCGCAGTGTCGCCGCTGTGTCCCGCTGTGTAACACTGTGTCCCATGGTGTCCCACTTTGTCCCACAATGTGTCCCCATCTGAGTACCCTCAGTGTCGCCGCTGTGTCCCACTGTGTCCTCGCTGTGTCCCCCGCTGTGTCCTGCTGTGTCCTCCCTGTGTCCCCCGCTGTGTCCCGCTGTGTCCTCGCAGTGTTCCCCGCTGTGTCCAGCTGTTTCCCCCACTGTGTCCCCCACTGTGTCCTCGCTGTGTCCCCCGCTGTGTCCCGCTGTGTCCCGCTGTGTCCTCGCTATGTCCCCCTCTGTGTCCCGCTGTGTCCCCCGCCGTGTCCCGCTGTGTCCCCCTGTGTCCCGCTGCGTCCCCCCTGTGTCCCGCTGTGTCCCGCTTTGTCCCCCCTGTGTCCCGCAGTGACCACGTTGTGTCCCGCTGTGTCCCACTGTGTCCCGTGGTGTCCCGCTTTGTCCCCCGCTGTGTCCCCGGCTGAGTCTCGCTGTGTCCCCACTGTGTCCTCTCTGTGTCCCCCGCTGTGTCCTGCTCTGTTCCCCACTGTGTCTCCCGTTTTGTCCCTGCTGTGCCCCGCTGTGTCCCGCTGTGTCCCGCTGTGTCCCCCACTGTGTCCCGTTGTGTCAACAGCTGTGTACCGCGCTGTGTCCCGCTGTGTCTCTGCGTCCCGCTGGGTCCTGCTGTGTCTCTCTCTGTGTTCCCCACTGTGTCCTGCTGTGTCCCCCGCTGTGTCCCTCGCTGTGTCCCCCGCTGTGTCCCGCTGTGTCCCGCTGTGGTCCCCCCGCTGTGTCCTTGCT
>NW_012298678.1:0-3940 GCF_000151885.1 Dipodomys ordii | reverse complement strand
GTGTCCCCCGCTGTTTCCCTTGCTATGTCCCGCTGTGTCCCCGGCTGTGTCCGGCTGTGTCCCGCTGTGTCCCCCGCTGTGTCCTTGCTGTGTCCCCGCTATGTCCCGCTGTGACCCGCAGTGTCCCCAGCTGTGTCCCGCTGTGGCTGTGTCACCGCTGTGTCCCGCTGTGTCCTCGCTGTGTCCCCCGCTGTGTCCCGATTTGTCCATGCTGTGTACCCCGCTGTGTTCCTCTGTGTCCCCAGCTGTGTCCCGCTGTGTCCCCTGCTGTGTCCCCACTGTGTCACGCTGTGTTTTGCTGTGTCCGGCTGTGTCCTCGCTCTGTCTCCCTCAGTGTCCAGCTGTGTCTTCCCTGTGTCCCCCGCTGTGTCCCGCTGAGTCCCCTGCTGTGTCCCACTGTGTCCTGCTGTGTCACGCTCTGTCCCATCTGTGTCCCTCTGTGTCCAACTCTGTCCCCGTTGTGTGTCCGCTGTGCCCCGCTGTGTACCCTTCTGTGTCCAGCTGTGTAACCTCTGTGTCCCGCTGTGTCCCTTGTCTGTCCCCCGCTGTCCACCGCTGTGTCCCCCGGCTGTGTCCCGCAGTGTCCCCGCTGTGTCCCGCTGTGTCCTACTGTGTCCCGTGGTGTCCCGCTTTTTTCCCTCTATGTCCCCTGCTGAGTCCCCTCTGTGTCCCCGCTGTGTCCAGCTGTGTCCTCGCTGTGTCCTCTGCTGTCTCCCGCTTTGTCCCACGCTGTGTCCTACTGTGTCCCACTGTGTCCCTGCTGTGTCCCCCGCTGTGTCCCGCTGTGTTTCGCTGTGTCCCCCCGCTGTGACCTGCTGTGTCCCGCTGTGTCCCCGCTGTGTCCCCACTGTGTCCCCCGATGTGTCCCACTGGGTCCCGCTGTGTCCCCCGCTGGGTCCCGCTGTGTCCCCGCATGTTCACCGCTGTTTCACGCTGTGTCCTGCTGTGTTCCGTGGTGTCCCGCTTTGTCCCCCGCTGTGTCCCGCTGTGTCCACTGCTGGGTCCCCGCTGTGTCCCGCTGTGTCTCGCTGTGTCCCGCTGTGTCCTCGCTTTGTCCCATGCAATTAAGCTGTGTCCTCCCTTTGTCCCCCGCTGTGTCCTGCTGTATCCCCCGCTGTGCCCCGCAGTGTCCCGCTGTGTCCCGCTGGGTCCCCCGCTGTGTCTTGCTGTGTCCCCCGCTGTGCCCCGCAGTGTCCCGCTGTGTCCCGCTCTGTCCCCCCTGTGTCCCCCGCTAAGTCCTCTATGTGTCGCCGCTGTGTCCCGCTGTGTCCTCGCTGTGTCCCCTGCTGTCTCCCGCTTTGTCCCAAGCTGTGTCCGGCAATGTCCTCGCTGTGTCCCCCGCTGTGTCCCGCTATGTTCCCGCAGTGTCCCCGCTGTGTCCTGCTGTGTCCCACTGTGTCCCGTGGTGTTCCAGTTTGTCCTTCGCTGTGTCCCCAGGTGAGTCCCCGCTGTGTCCCGCTGTGTCCCCCACTGGGTCCCGCTGTGTCCCCACAGGGTCACCGCTGTTTCCCGCTGTGACCCGCTGTGTTCCGTGGTGTCCCGCTTTGTTCCCCGCTGTGTCCCCCGCTGAGTCCCCGCTGTGTCCCCCGCTTTGTACCGCTGTGTCCGTGCAGTGTCCCCGCTGTGTCCCACTGTGTCACACTGTCCCGTGGTGTCCTGCTTTGTCCCCCGCTGTGTCCCCCACTGAGTCCCCTCTGTGTCACAACTGTGTCCCGCTGTGTCCTCGCTGTGTCCCCCGCTGTCTCCCGCTTTGTCCCCCGCTGTATCCCGCACCCCACTGTACCGCTGTGTCCTCGCTGTGTCCCCCACTGTGTCCAGCTGTGTCCTCCATGTATCCCAAGCTGTGTCCCGCTGTGTCCCTCTGTGTCCCCGCTGTGTCCCGCTATGTTCCCGCAGTGTCCTCGCTGTGTCCCGCTGTGTCCCGTTTGTCCTCGCTGTGTCCCCCGCTGTGTCCCTTTGTGTCCCCAGCTGTGTACCCCGCTGTGTCCTGCTGGGTCCCCACTGTATCGACGCTGTGCCCTGCTGGGTCCCGCTGTGTCTTCGCTGTGTTCCCCGTTGTGTCCCGCTGTGTCCCCCGCTGTGTCCCCTCTCTGTCCCCTGCTGTCCCCCGCTGTGTCCCCTGCTGTGTCTCACTGTGTCGCCCACTTTGTCCCGCTGTGCCCCTGCAGTGTCCCCGCTGTGTCCCACTGTGTCACACTGTGTCCCGTGTTGTCCCGCTTTGTCCCCCGCTGTGTCCTCGCTGTGTTCCTCGCTGTGTCCCGCTGTGTCCCCCGTTGTGTCCACCGCTGTGTCCCGCTGTGTCCTCGCTGGGTCCCCCGCTGTGTCCCGCTGTGTCCCCCGCTGTGTCCTGCTGTGTCCCGCTGTGTCCCCCGCTGTGTCCTGCTGTGTCCGACTGTGTCCCCGCTGTGTCCCTCTGTGTCCCCGCTGTGTGCCCGCTGTGTCCCGCTGTGTACCCCGCTGTGTCCAGCCGTGTCCTTTTGTGTCACGCTGTTTCCCCGCTGTGTCCCTGCTGTGTCCCACTGTGGACCCCGCTGTGTCCAGCTTTGTCCCCGCTGTGTCTCGCTGTTTCCCACGCTCTGTCCCACACTGTGTCCCGAAGTGTCCCCCGCTGTGTCCCGCAGTGTCCCCCGCTGTGTCCCACTGTGTCCCCCGCTGAGTCCCCGCTGTGTCACTGCTGTGTCCCGCTGTTTCCTCGCTGTGTCCCCTGCTGTTTCCCACTCTGTCCCTCGCTGTGTCTCACGCTTTGTCCCCGCTGTGTCCCACTGTGTCCCGCTGTGTCCCGCTGTGCCCGCACTGTGTCCCGTTGTGTCCACAGTGTGTACCACGCTGTGTAACGCTGCCTCCCCGCTGTATCGACGCTGTGTCCCGTTGTGTCCCGCTGTGTCCTCGCTGTGTTCCCCACTGTGTCCCGCTGTGTCCCCCGCTGTGTCCCCCGCTGTGTCCTCGCTGTGTCCCCTGTTGTGTCCCGCTGTGTCCTCACTGGGTAGCCCACTGTGTCCCGCTGTGTCCCCCGCTGTCCCCCGCTGTGGCCCGCTGTGTCCCGCTGTGTCCCGCTGTGTAACACTGTGTCCCGTGGTGTCCCACTTTGTCCGCGCTGTGTCCCCAGCTGCGTCCCCTCTGTGTCGCCGCTGTGTCCCCTCTCTGTCCTCTGCTATCCCCCGCTGTGTCCCCCGCTGTGTCCCCCACTGTGACCCGCTGTGTCCCGCTGTGTCCCCCGCTGTGTCCCCAATGTGTGCCCCCTGTGTCCCACTGTGTACCCTGCTGTGTCCAGCTGTGTTCCCGCTGTGTCCCGCTGTGACCCGCTGTGTTCCCAGCTGTGTCCCGCTGTGTACCCCTCTGTGTCCCCCTCTGTGTCCCGCTGTGTTCCCTGCTGTGTCCCGCTGTGTCCCGCTGTGTCCCCCGCTGTGTCCCTGCTGTGTCCCCGCTGTGTCCTGCTGTATACTGCTGTGTCCCCCGCTGAGTCCCGCTGTGTCCCCGCTGTGTCCCAATGTGTCCCCCACTGTTTCCCCCACTGTGTCCGGCTGTGTCCCCCGCTGTGTGCCGCTGTGTCCCGCTATGTCCCCCGCTTTGTCCTGCTGTGTCCCCGCAGTGTCCCCGCTGTGTCCCGCTGTGTCACACTGTGTCCCGTGGTGTCCCACTTTGTCCCCCGCTGTTTCCCCCGCTGTGTCCTCCGCTGAGTTTCCTCTGTATCGACGCTGTGTCCCGCTGTGTCCCCTGCTGTGTCCCCCGCTGTGTCCTCGCTGTGTCCCCCACTGTGTCCCGCTGTGTCCTCGCTGGGTCCCCCGCTGTGTCCCGCTGTGTCCCCCACTGTGTCCCGCTGTGTCAGACTGTGTCCCGCTCTGTCCCCGCTGTGTCCCGCTGTGTCAGTGGTGTCCCGCTGTGTCCCCGTTGTGTCCCACTATGTTCCCGCAGTGTCCCGCTGTGTCCTGCTGTGTCCCGC
>NW_012298677.1:0-1573 GCF_000151885.1 Dipodomys ordii | reverse complement strand
GGGGACGGGGCACCAGGGAGTTGTGGGGATGGGGGGACGGGGGGCCAGGGGGATGGGGGGACGCGGGGATGGGGGGACATGGGGATGGGGGGACGGGGGGACGTGGGGATGGGGGGGATGGGGGGACGGAGGGGACGGCAATTAGCAGCGGAGGAGCTGTCGGCTGGCCTCCAGGCCTACCTCCACCCCTGATGCCTGCACGCTAAATTGTATCTGACATTTAATTTAAATGCGCGGCGTTTTCACTCAGAATCACCTGCGGCCTCGCTGGGCTTCCTTGGTGCGGACTCTCTTCTCGTTGCCCACTCTCCCCCGCTGACCCCAGCTCGCCCTGCCCAGCTCACACAAACGGGAATTCAGCCCATCTCCTTAGTTTGGATATTGCGCCGTGCACTTCGACCCCCGGCTCTCCTCTGCGTGTCAGGCTGTCTCCAGCTGCAATTTGTAATGGAGAAAGGAATCAGTTTGTTGGCACCGCGGCTGCTCATAACGCCCCAGCCCGTTAGCCAGTCACCTCAGGGCCCGTAACACACAGACGCCATCAGCGCCCAGACTTGCCACCCAGCGTGGGAGGGGCCTGGGACGCGCCTGGGGGCCGGGAGCACTCACCACCCCAGAGGAGCACAGGACGGGCCGGGAGCACTCACCACCCCAGAGGAGCACAGGACGCGCCCTGGGGGCCGGGAGCACTCACCACCCCAGAGGAGCACAGGATGGGCCGGGAGCACTCACCACCCAGGAGGAGCACAGGACGGGCCAGGAGCACTCACAACCCCAGAGGAGCACAGGATGGGCAGGGAGCACTCACCACCCCGGAGGAGCACAGGACAGGCAGGGAGCACTCACCACCCAGGAGGAGCACAGGATGGGCAGGGAGCACTCACCACCCAGGAGGAGCACAGGATGGGCAGGGAGCACTCACCACCCCGGAGGAGCACAGGACGGGCCGGGAGCACTCACCACCCCAGAGGAGCACAGGATGGGCAGGGAGCACTCACCACCCGGGAGGAGCACAGGATGGGCTGGGAGCACTCACCACCCCGGAGGAGCACAGGATGGGCAGGGAGCACTCACCACCCAGGAGGAGCACAGGATGGGCAGGGAGCACTCACCACCCAGGAGGAGCACAGGATGGGCAGGGAGCACTCACCACCCGGGAGGAGCACAGGATGGGCCGGGAGCACTCACCACCCAGGAGGAGCACAGGATGGGCTGGGAGCACTCACCACCCCAGAGGAGCACAGGACGGGCAAGGAGCACTCACCACCCCAGAGGAGCACAGGATGGGCAGGGAGCACTCACCACCCCAGAGGAGCACAGGATGGGCCCCGGGGGCAGGGAGCACTCACCACCCCGGAGGAGCACAGGACGGGCAGGGAGCACTCACCACCCCGGAGGAGCACAGGACGGGCCGGGAGCACTCACCACCCCAGAGGAGCACAGGACGGGCAGGGAGCACTCACCACCCCAGAGGAGCACAGGATGTGCTGGGAGCACTCACCACCCAGGAGGAGCACAGGACGGGCACGGGAGCACTCACCACCCGGGAAGGCCCTGCTTGCTCTCTGTGCGG
>NW_012298676.1:0-3940 GCF_000151885.1 Dipodomys ordii | reverse complement strand
TCATTGTGTCTCCCGCAGTGTCCCGCAGTGTCCTCGCTGTGTCCCCTGCTGTGTCCTTCTTTGTCCACTGCTGTGTCCCGCTGTGTACTGCTGTGTCCCCCGCTGAGTCCCGCTGTGTCCCCGCTGTGTCCCAATGTGTCCTCTCTGTGTCCCCCCCTGTGTCCCGCTGTGTCCCCCCTGTGTCCCCCGCTGTGTCTCACGCTTTATCCCGTCTGTGTCCCACTCTGTCCCGCTGTGTCCCGCTGTGCCCACACTGTGTCCCGTTGTGTCCACAGCTGTGTACCCCGCTGTGTCCCGCTGTGTCCCCGCTGTATCGACGCTGTGTCCCACTGGGTCCCGCTGTGTCCTCTGCTGTCTCTCGCTGTGTCAGTCTGTGTCCCGCTGTATCCCTCTGTGACCCCGCTGAGTCCCCGCTGTGTCCTCGCTGTGTCCCCTGCTGTGTCCCGCCATGTCCTTGCTGGGTCCCCCGCTGTGTCCCGCTGTGTCCCGCTCTGTCCCTGCTGTGTCCTGCTGTGTCCCGCTGTGTCCCCGCTTTGTGCCCGCTGTGTCCCGCTGTGTACTTCGTTGTGTCAGGCTGTGTCCCCCGCTTTGTCCCACTGTGTCCCCGCAGTGTCCCCGCTGTGTCCCGCTGTGTCACACTGTGTCCCATGGTGTCCTGCTTTGTCCCCAGCTGTGTCGCCCGCTGAGTCCCCTCGGTGTCCTGCTGTATCCTCGCTGTGTGCCCCGCTGTCTCCCACTTTGTCCCACGCTGTGTCCCACTGTGTCCTCGCTGTGTCCCCCGCTGTGTCCCGCTATGTCCCCGCTGTGTCCCAAGCTGTGTCCCGCTGTGTCCCGCTGTGTACCCAGGTGTGTCCTGCAATGTTCCCGCAGTGTCCCCGCTGTGTCCCCGCTGTGTCCGGCTGTGTCCTCGCTGTGTCCCCTGCTGTGTCCCGCCGTGTCCTCGCTAGGTCCCCGCTGGGTCCCGCTGTGTCCCGCTCTGTCCCTGCTGTGTCCTGCTGTGTCCCGCTGTGTCCCTGCTTTGTGCCCGCTGTGTCCCGCTGTGTACTTCGTTCTGTCAGGCTGTGTCCCCCGCTTTGTCCCACTGTGTCCCCGCAGTGTCCCCGCTGTGTCCCACTGTGTCACACTGTGTCCCATGGTGTCCTGCTTTGTCCCCAGCTGTGTCCCCCGCTGAGTCCCCTCGGTGTCCTGCTGTATCCTCGCTGTGTGCCCCACTGTCTCCCACTTTGTCCCACGCTGTGTCCCACTGTGTCCTCGCTGTGTCCCCCGCTGTGTCCCGCTATGTCCCCGCTGTATCCCAAGCTGTGTCCCGCTGTGTCCCGCTGTGTACCCAGCTGTGTCCTGCTATGTTCCCGCAGTGTCCCCGCTGTGTCCTGCTGTGTCCTCGATGTGTCCCCCTCTGTGTTCCGTTGTGTCCCCAGCGGTGTACACCGCTGTGTCCCGCTCTGTCCTCCCTGTGTCCCCGCTGTATCGACGCTGTGTCCCGCTGTGTCCCGCTGTGTCCCGCTTTGTCCCCCGCTGTGTTCCCCGCTGAGTTCCCGCTGTGTCCCCGCTGTGTCCCGCTCTGTCCTCCCTGTGTCCCCCGCTGTGTCCCGCTGTGTCCCCTGCTGTGTCCCGCTGTGTCTACTGCTGTGTTCCTGCTGTGTCCCGCTGTGTCCCCCTGTGTCCTCACTGTGTCCCACGCTGTGTTCCGCTGAGTACTTGCTGTGTCCCCGAAGTGCCCGTTGTGTCCCCAGCTGTGTACCCCGCTGTGGCCCACTCTGTCCCCGCTGTATCGACGCTGTGTCCCGCTGGGTCCCGCTGTGTCCTCGCTGTGTCCACCGCTGTGTCCCGCTGTGTCCACCGCTGTGTACCGCTGTGTCCCCAGTTGTGTCCCACTGTGTCCCACTGTGGCCCCCGCTGTGTCCCCCGCTGTGTCCCGCTGTGTCCCCCGCTGTCTCCCGCTGTGTCCACTGCTGTGTCCCCGCTGTGTCCCGCTTTTTCCCCCGCTGTGTCCCGCTGTGTCCTCGCTGTGTCTCCCGCTGGGTCCCGCTGTGTCCTCGCTGTGTCCACCGATGTGTCCCGCTGTGTCCCCTGCTGTGTCCCGCTGTGTCCCCCGCTGTGTCCCCCGCTGTGTCCTGATGTGTCCCGCTTTGTCCCGCTGCGTCCCTGCTGTGACCCTCAGTGTCCCGGTGTGTCCCCGCTGTGGCCCCTCTGTGTCCCGCTGTGTCCCACTCTGTCCCTGCTGTGTCCTGCTGTGTCACGCTGTGTCCCCGCTTTGTGCCCGCTGTGTCCCGCTGTGTACTCCGTTGTGTCAGGCTGTGTCCCCCGCTTTGTCCCGCTGTGTCCCCGCAGTGTCGCTGCTGTGTCCCGCTGTGTCACACTGTGTCCCATGGTGTCCTGCTTGGTCCCCAGCTGTGTCCCCCGCTGAGTACCCTCGGTGTCCTGCTGTGTGCCGCTGTGTTCCGTGGTGTCCCGCTTTGTCCCCCGCTGTGTCCCCAGCTGAGTCCCCGCTGTGTCCCCGCTGTGTCCCCGCTGTGTCCCGCTGTGTCCTCGCTGTGTCCCCCGCTGTCTCCCACTCTGTCCCCCGCTGTGTCTCACGCTTTATCCCGTCTCTGTCCCACTCTGTCCCGCTGTGTCCCGCTGTGTCCACCACTGTGTCCCTTTGTGTCCCCAGCTGTGTAACCCGCTGTGTAACGCTGTGAATCCCGCTGTATCGAGGCTGTGGCACGCTGGGTCCCGCTGTGTCCTTGCTCTGTTATTCGTAGTGTCCCCCTCTGTCCCCCGCTGTGTCCCCCGCTCTGTCCTACTGTGTCCCCCGCTGTGTCCCTGCTGTGTCCGCGCTGTGTCCCCCGCTGAGTCCCCTCGGTGTCCTGCTGTGTCCTCGCTGTGTGCCCCGCTGTCTCCCACTTTGTCCCACGCTGTGTCCCACTGTGTCCTCGCTGTGTCCCCCGCTGTGTCCCGCTATGTCCCCGCTGTGTCCCAAGCTGTGTCCCGCTGTTTACCCCGCTGTGTCCTGCTATGTTCCCGCAGTGTCCCCGCTGTGTCCCTGCTGTGTCCTGCTGTGTCCTCGATGTGTTCCCCGCTGTGTTCCGTTGTGTCCCCAGCTGTGTACCCCGCTGTGTCCCCACTGTATCGACGCTGTGTCCCGCTGTGTCCCGCTGTGTCCCGCTTTGTCCCCCGCTGTGTCCCCCGCTGAGTCCCCGCTGTGTCCCCGCTGTGTCCCGCTCTGTCCTCCCTGTGTCCCCAGCTGTGTCCCGCTGTGTCCCCTGCTTTGTCCCGCTGTGTCTACTGCTGTGTTCCTGCTGTGTCCCGCTGTGTCCTGCTGTGTCCCCCTGTGTCCTCACTGTGTCCCACGCTGTGTTCCGCTGAGTACTTGCTGTGTCCCCCGATGTGCCCCGTTGTGTCCCCAGCTGTGTACCCCGCTGTGGCCCACTCTGTCCCCGCTGTATCGACGCTGTGTCTTGCTGTGTCCTCGCTGTGTCCACCGCTGTGTCCCGCAGTGTCCATCGCTGTGTACCGCTGTGTCCCCAGTTGTGTCCCACTGTGTCCCGCTGTGGCCCCCGCTGTGTCCCCCGCTGTGTCCCCCGCTGTGTCCCCCGCTGTCTCCCGCTTTGTCCACTGCTGTGTCCCCGCTGTGTCCCGCTTTTTCCCCCGCTGTGTCCCGCTGTGTCCTCGCTGTGTCTCCCGCTGTGTCCCGCTGTGTCCTCGCTGTGTCCCCTGCTGTGTCCTGCTGTGTCCCCCGCTGTGTCCCCTGCTGTGTCCCGCTTTGTCCCGCTGTGTCCCTGCTGTGACCCTCAGTGTCCCGGTGTGTCCCCGCTGTGGCCCCTCTGTGTCCCACTGTGTCCCGCTCTGTCCCTGCTGTGTCCTGCTGTGTCACGCTGTGTCCCCACTTTGTGCCCGCTGTGTCCCGCTGTGTACTCCATTGTGTCAGGCTGTGTCCCCCGCTTTGTCCCGTTGTGTC
>NW_012298675.1:0-3940 GCF_000151885.1 Dipodomys ordii | reverse complement strand
TGTCCCTGCTGTGTCCCCGATGTGTCCTGCTGTGTCCCCTCTGTGTTCCCGCTGTGTCTCCCCTGTGCCCCGCTGTGTCCCGCTGTGTCCTCACTGTGTCCCACGCTGTGTCCCCCGCTTTGTCCCGCTGTGTCCCCCTTGTCCCCCGCTGTGTCCCCGCTGTCCTCTGCTGTGTCCCCCGCTGTGTTCCGCTGTGTCCCGCTGTGTCCACCGCTGTGTCCCCCGCTGTGTCCCACTCTGTCACCCCTATATCCCCTGCTGTGTCTCGCTGTGTCCCCGCTGTGTCCCCCTCTGTGTTCCCGCTGTGTCCCCGTTGTCCCCAGGTGTGTCCCTGCTGTCCCCTGCTGTGTCCTCCGCTGTGTCCCGCTGTGTCCCGCTGTGTCCCACTGTGTCCCCTCTGTGTCCCCTGCTGTGTCCCGCTGTGTCCCCCACTGAGTCCCGCTGTGTCCCCCTCTGTGTTCCCTCTCTGTCCCGCTGTGTCCCCCACTGTGTCCCTGCTGGGTCCCGCTGGGTCCCGCTGTGTCCCCCGCTGTATCCCCCTGTGTCCCTGCTGTGTCCCCGATGTGTCCTCCTGTGTCCCCTCTGTGTTTCCGCTGTGTCCCTCCTGTGCCCCGCTGTGTCCCGCTGTGTCCTCACTGTGTCGCCCGCTGTGTTCCCGCGGTTCCCCGCTGTGTCCCGCTTTGTCCCTCGGTGTTCCCCGCTGTGTCCCCTGCTGCGTCTTGCTGTGTCCCCGCTGTGTCCCCCTCTGTGTCCCCGCTGTGTCCCCGTTGTCCCCAGGTGTGTCCCCGCTGTCCCCTGCTGTGTCCTCCGCTGTGTCCCGCTGTGTCCCGCTGTGTCCCCTCTTTCCCCCGCTGTGTCCCTGCTGTGTCCCGCTGTGTCCCCGCTGTGTCACCGCTGTTTCCCTGCTGTGTCCCACTGTGTCACCGCAGTGTACCCGCTGTGTCCCGCTGAGTCCGTGCTGTGTCCCGCTGTGTCCAGCTGTGTCCCCCGCTGTATCCTCGCTGTGTCCCCTGCTGTTTCCCGCTGTGTTCCGCTGTGTCCCCCGCTGTGTCCCCCACTGTGTCCCCGCTGTGTCCCACTGTGTCACTTGCTGTGTCCCTGCTGTGTCCCGCTGTGTCCCCGCTGTGTCCCCCGCTGTGTCCCCCGTTGTGTCCGCCTGTGTCCCCCGCTATGTCCCGCTGTGTATCGCTGTGTCCGCCGCTGTGTCCCGCTGTGTCCCCGCTGTGTCCCCCACTGTGTCCCGATGTGTCCCCCGCTGTGTCCCGCTGTGTCCCACTGTGTCCTCGCTTGTCCTCTGCTGTGTCCCGCTGTGTCCACCGCTGTGTCCCCCGCTGTGTCCCACTCTGTCACCCCTATATCCTCCGCTGTGTCTCGCTGTGTCCCCGCTGTGTCCCCCTCTGTGTTCCCGCTGTGTCCCCGTTGTCCCCAAGTGTGTCCCCGCTGTCCCCTGCTGTGTCCTCCGCTGTGTCCCCCCGATGTGTCCCTGCTATCCCCCGCTGTGTCCCCGCTGTGTCCCAGTGTGTCCCGCTGTATCCCCCGCTGTGTCCCACTGTGTCCCCGCTTGTCCACTTCTGTGTCCCCGCTGTGTACCGCTGTGTCCAGCTGTGTCCCCGCTGTGTCCCCCGCTGTGTCCCACTGTTTCCCCGCTGTGTCCCTGCTGTGACCCCCGCTGTGTCCCGCTGTGTTCCGCTCTGTCCCCCGCTGTGTCCCCGCTGTGTCCCGCTGTATCCCCCGCTGTGTCCCCGCTGTGTCCACCTCTGTGTCCCTGCTGTGTACCGCTGTGTCCAGCTGTGTCGCCCGCTGTGTCCTCGCTGTGTCCCGCTATGTCCAATCTGCGTCCCCTCTTTGTCCCCCGCTGTGTCCCCGCTGTGTCCCCGCAGTGCCCCGCTGTGTCCCCGCTGTGTCCCTCGCTGTGTCCCCCGCTGTGTCCACGCTGTGTCTCACTGTGTCCCGCTGTATCCCCCGCTGTGTCCCCGCTGTGTCCACCTCTGTGTCCCTGCTGTGTACCGCTGTGTCCAGCTGTGTCCCCTTCTGTGTCCTCGCTGTGTCCCGCTATGTCCAATCTGTGTCCCTTTTTTGTCCCCCGCTGTGTCCCCGCTGTGTCCCCCGCGGTGCCCCACTGTGTCCCCGCTGTGTCCCCCGCTGTGTCCCCCACTGTGTCCGGCTGTGTCCCCCGCTATGTCCCGCTTTGTATCGCTGTGTCTGCCGCTGTGTCCCGCTGTGTCCCCACTTTGTCCCCCGCTGTGTCCCGCTGTGTCCCCCGCTGTGTCATGCTGTTTCCCGCTGTGTCCCCGTCTGTGTCCCCGCTGTGTCCCGCTGTGTCCCACTGTGTCCTCGCTTGTCCCATGCTTTGTCCCGCTGTGTCCCCCGCTGTGTCCCGCTCTTTGTCCCGCTGTGTCCCCCTTGTCCCCCGCTGTGTCCCCGCTGTCCTCTGCTGTGTCCCCCGCTGTGTTCCGCTGTGTCCCGCTGTGTCCCCCGCTGTGTCCACCGCTGTGTCCCGCTGTGTCCCCGCTATATCACCCGCTGTGTCCCACTGTGTCCCCGCTGTGTCCCCGTTGTCGCCAGGTGTGTCCCCGCTGTCCCCTGCTGTGTCCTCCACTGTGTCCCGCTGTGTCCAGCTGTGTCCCCTCTGTCCCCCGCTGTGTCCCCGCTGTGTCCCGCTGTGTCCCCTGCTGTGTCCCGCTGTGTTCTGCTGTGTCACTCTCTGTCCCACGCTGTGTCCCTCGCTGTGTCCCTGCTGTGTCCCGCTGTGTCCCCGCGGTGTCCCCCGCTGTGCCTCCGCTGTGTCCGGCTGTGTCCACCGCTATGTCCTTCTGTGTATCGCTATGTCCGCCGCTGTGTCCCTGCTGTGTCCCCGCTGTGTCCCCCGCTGTGTCACGCTGTTTCCCGCTGTGTCCCCGTCTGTGTCCCCATCTGTGTCTCCGCTTTGTCCCACAGTGTCCCCACTGTGTCCCCAGCTTTGTCCCGCTGTGTCCCCCTTATCACCCGCTATGTCCCCGCTGTGTCCCGCTGTTTCCCTGCTGTGTCCCCCCACTGTGTACCACAGTGTCCCGCTGTGTTCCGCTGTGTCCCCCGCTGTGTCCCCGCTGTGTCCCGCTGTGTCCCGCTGTATCCCCCGCTGTGTCCCGCTGTTTCCCCGCTGTGTCCACTTCTGTGTCCCTGCTGTGTCCCGCTGTGTGCAGCTTTGTCCCCCGCTGTGTCCTCGCTGTGTCCGGCTATGTCCCCGCTTTGTCCCCTCTTTGTCCCCCACTGTGTCCCCACTGTGTCCCCGCTGTGTTCCCCGTGGTGCTCCGCTGTGTCCCCGCTCTGTCCCCCGCTCTGTCCCCCGCTGGGTCACGCTGGGTCCCACGCTATGTCCCGCTGTGTCCCCGCTGTGTCCCACAGTGTCCAGCGCTGAGTACCCCGCTGTATCCCCGCTGTGTCCCGCTGTGTCCGGCTGTGTCCTCCGCTGTGTCCGCCGCTGTGTCCCTCTGTGTCGCCGCTGTGTCCCCCTCTGTGTCCCTGCTGTGTCCCCGTTGTCCCTAGGTGTGTCCCCGCTGTCCCCCGCTCTGTCCCCCGCTGTGTTCTGCTGTGTCCCGCTGTGTCCCCTCTGTCTCCTGCTGTGTCCCGCTGTGTCTCCGATGTTTCCCTGCTGTGTCCCGCTGTGTACCGCTGTGTCCCCTGCTGTGTCCTCCGCTGTGCCCCGCTGTGTTCAGCTGTGTCCCCGGCTGTGTCCCCCGCTGTATCCCCGCTGTGTCCTGCTGTGTTCCCCACTGTGTCCCCACGCTGTGTCCTCCGCTGTGCCCCGCTGTGTCAGTAAATAAAACACGACTGAGATAATCTGTGTCCCAAATTATCCCCCAGCCAGGTTACACAGATAAAACACCAAAGAACACAGGTTATGACCCGATTAGGACCACAAATATGAACCAGACAATGTAAACGATAAGAACTTGCTGTA
>NW_012298674.1:0-3941 GCF_000151885.1 Dipodomys ordii | reverse complement strand
GCAGAAGCAGAACGAGAAGCAGGAAAAGCAGAAGAAGCAGAAGCAAAAGGAGAAGCAAAAGAAGGAGAAGGAGTAGGAGAAGCAGAGGTAGAAGAAGAAGCATAAGGAGAAGCACAAGCAGAAGGAGATGTAGAAGGAGAAGCAGGAGAAGCAGAAGAAGCAGAAGATGAAGGAGAAGCAGAAGTAGGAGAAGAAGAAGGAGGAGAAGCAGAAGTAGGAGAAGAAGAAGGAGGAGAAGCAGAAGCAGAAGGAGAAGCAGAAGCGGAATGAGAAGCAGAAAGAGAAGCAGGAGAAGCACAAGAAGCAGAAGCAGGAGAAGCCGAAAGAGAAGAAGCAGAAGAAGCAGAATCAGAAACAGAATTAGAAGCAGAAGCAGAAGGAGAAGCAGCAGAAGAAGTAGAACCAGAAATTCAGGCAGGAGAAACAGAAGAAGTAGAAGGAGAAGCAGAAGGAGGAGCAAAAAGAGAAGCAGTAAGAGAAGTAGAACAAGCAGCAGAAGAAGCAGAAAAACAAGCAGGAGAAGCAGAAGCAGAAAGAGAAGTAGAAGCAGAAGAAGCAGAAGCAGAAGAAGAAGAAGAAGCAGTAGAAGCACAAGAAGCAGAAGCAGGAGAAGCAGAAGCAGAAGATAAAGGAGAAGCATAAGAAGCAGAAGCAGAGGGAGAAACAGAAGAAGGAGAAAGAGCAGCAGAATGTGAAGCAGAAGGAGATGCAGAAGCAGAAAGAGAAGCAGAAACAGAAAGAGAAGAAGAAGGAGAAGTTGGAGAATCAGAAGACGCAGAAGCAGAAGCAGAAAGAGAAGGAGAAGAAGGAGAAGGAGAAGCAGAAGGAGAAGGACAAGCAGGAGAAGCAGAAGAAGCAGAAGCGGGAGGAGCAGAAGAAGAAGAAACAGAAGAAAGAGAAGGAGCAGAAGGAGAAGCAGAAGCAGAAGGAGAAGCAGAAAGAGAAGCAGAAGAAGCAATAGCAGGAGAAGCAGAAGCAGAAGAAACAGAAGAAGCCCAAGAAGCAGAAGGAGAACCTGAAGCAGAAGGACAAGCAGAAGCAGCAGAAGCTGGAAAAGCAGAAGCAGAAGAAACAGAACAAGGAGAAGAAGCAGAAGCAGAACGAGAAGCAGAAGAAGAAGAAGGAGAAAGAGAAGGATTAGAAGTAGGAGGAGCAGAAGGAGAATCAGAAGCAGAAAGAGAAGCAGAAGGAGAAATAGAAGAAGCAGAAGTAGGAGAAGCAGAGGCAGAAGCAGAATGAGAAGCACAAGAAGGAGAAATTGAAGGAGAAGGAGAATGAGACGGAGAAGCAGAAGGAGAAGTAGGAGAAGCAGAAGAAGAAGAAGCAGGAGAAGCAGAAGCAGAAGAAACAGAAGAAGGAGAAGAGCAGAAGCAGAAGCAGACGGAGAAGCAGAAGCAAAAGTAGAAGCAGAAGAAGCAGAAGCTGAAGCAGAAGAAGAAGAAACAGAAAAAGCAGAAGCAGAAGAAGAAGCAGCAGAAGAAGCAGAAGAAGAAGAAGGAGAAGGAGCAGCAGAAGGAGAAGCAGAAGCAGAAAGAGAAGCATAAACAGAAGGAGAACAAGAAGTAGAAGCAGGAGAATCAGAAGAAGCAGAAGTAGAAGCAGAAAGAGGAGAAGAAGGAGAAGCAGAAGTAGAATCAGAAGAAACTGAAGAAGAAGAAACAGAAGCAAAAAAAACAGAAGAAGAGCAGAATCAGAATCAGAAGTAGAAGCAGAAGCAGAAGGAGAAGCAGCAGAAGAAGTAGAATCAGAAATTCAGGCAAGAGAAACAGAAGAAGCAGAAGCAGAAGCAGAAGGCGAAGCAAAAAGAGGATGAGAAGGAGAAGTAGAAGAAGCAGCAGAAGGAGAAGCAGCAGAAGAAACAGAAAAACAAGCAGGAGAAGCAGAATCAGAAAGAGAAGTAGAAGCAGAAGAAGCAGAAGCAGAAGAAGAAGCAGTAGAAGCATAAGAAGCAGAAGCAGGAGAAGCAGAAGCAGAAGATAAAGAAGAAGCATAAGAAGCAGAAGCAGAGGGAGAAACAGAAGAAGGAGAAAGAGCAGCAGAAGGTGAAGCAGAAGGAGATGCAGAAGCAGAAAGAGAAGCAGAAACAGAAGGAGAAGAAGGAGAAGTTGGAGAATCAGAAGAAGCAGAAGCAGAAAGAGAAGGAGAAGAAGGAGAAGGAGAAACAGAAGGAGAAGGACAAGCAGGAGAAGCAGAAGAAGCTGATGTGGGAGAAGCAGAAGAAGATGAAGGTACAGAAGAAGGAGAAGGACCAGAAGGAGAAGCAGAAGGAGAAATTGAAGCAGAAGGAGAAGGAGAAGCAGAAGGAGAAGCTGAAGAAGGAGAAGGAGAAGCAGAAAGAGAAGCAGAAAGAGAAGCACATTGAGAAGCAGGAGAAGCAGAAGCAGGAGAAGCAGAAGAAACATAAGAAGGAGAAGAAGCAGAAGCAGAAGCAGAAACAGAAGGAAAAGCAGAAATAGAAGCAGGAGCAGCAGAAGAAGCAGCAGCAGGAGAAGCAGAAGCAGAAGGAGCCGAAGAAGCAGAAGCAGAACTTGAAGCATAAGGAGATACAGGAGAAGCAGAAGAAGCAGAATCTGGAGAAGCAGAAGGACAAGCAGAAGCAGAAAGAGAAGCAAAAGCAGAAGGAGAAGCATAAGGAGAAGCAGAAGAAACAGAAGAAGTAGAGGCAGTAGCAGAAGATGTAGAAGCAGAAGGAGAAGCAGAAGGAAAAGCAGAAGAACGAGAAGGAGAAGGAGAAGGAGAAACAGAATGAGAAGCAGAAAGAGAAGCAGAAGAAGGAGCAGGAGAAGGAAAAGCAGCAGGAGAAGCAGAAAGAGAAGCAGAAGGAGAAGCAGGAGATGCAGAAACAGGAGAAGCAGAAGCAGAAGAAACAGGAGAAGGACAAAAAGCAGAAGCAGAAGGAGAAGCAGAAACAGAAGGAGAAGCAGAAAGAGAAGGAGGGGAAGCAGAAGAAGCAGAAGCAGGAGAAGCAGAAGCAGAAGAAGCCGAAGAAGCAGAAGAAGAACCTGAAGCAGAAGGAGAAGCAGGAAAAGGAGAAGAAGCAGAATCTGGAGAAGCAGAAGGAGGAGCAGAAGCAGAAAAAGAAGCAAAAGCAGAAGGAGAAGTAGAAGAAACAGAAGAAGCAGACGCAGTAGCAGAAGCAGCAGAAGATGCAGAAGCAGAAGGAGAAGCAGAAGGAAAAGCAGAAGAACGAGAAGGAGAAGGAGAAGGAGAAACAGAAGGAGAAGCAGAAAGAGAAGCAGAAGAAGGAGCAGGAGAAGGAAAAGCAGCAGGAGAAGCAGAAAGAGCAGCAGAAGGAGAAGCAGGAGAAGCAGAAGCAGGAGAAGCAGAAGCATAAGAATCCGAAGAAGAAGAAGTAGAACCTGAAGCAGAAGGAGAAGCAGGAGAAGCAGTAGAAGCAGAATCTGGAGAAGCAGAATGAGAAGCAGAAGGAGAAGCAGAAGCAGAAAGAGAATCAAAAGCAGAAGGGGAAGCAGAAGAATCAGAAGAAGTAGAAGCAGTAGCAGTTGTAGCAGAAGCAAAAGGAGAAACAGAAGGAAAAGCAGAAGAACGAGGAGAAGGAGAAACAGAAGGAGAAGCAGAAGGAGAAGCAGAAAGAGAAGCAGGTAAAGCAGAAGAAGAAGAAGCACAAGGAGAATCAGAAGGAGAAGCAGAAGAAGGAGAAGGAGAAGCAGAAACAGAAGAAGATGCAGAAGGAGAAGCAGGAGAAGCAGAAGAAGCAGAAGCAGAAGGAGAAGCAGGAAAAGCAGAAGAAGCAGAAGCAAAAGGAGAAGCAAAAGAAGGAGAAGGAGAAGCAGAGGCAGAAGACGAAGCATAAGCACAAGCACAAGCAGAAGGAGATGCAGAAGGAGAAGCACGAGAAGCAGAAGATGCAGAAGCTGAATGAGAAGCAGAGTATGAGAAGGAGGAGAAGTAGAAGCAGAACGACAAGCAGAAGCGGAATG
>NW_012298673.1:0-3941 GCF_000151885.1 Dipodomys ordii | reverse complement strand
AAGGAGAAGCAGCACGAGAATTAGGAGAAGCAGGAGAAGCAGAAGCAGAAGAAACAGAAGACGCAGAAGCAGAATGAGAAGCAGAAGGAGAAATTGAAGCAGAAGCAGAAGCAGAAGGAGAAGCAGAAGCAGAAGGAGAAGCAGAAGAAGAAGAAGGAGAAGGAGAAGCCGAAAGAGAAGCAGAAAGAGAAGCAGAGCGAGAAGCAGGAGAAGCAGAAGCAGGAGAAGCAGAAGCAGAAGAAACAGAAGAAGGAGAAGAAGCAGAAGGAGAAGGAGAAGCAGAAACAGAAGGAAAAGCAGAAAGAGAAGCAGGAGAAGCAGAAGAAGAAGCAGCAGGAGAAGCAGAAGCAGAAGAAGCCGAAGAAGCAGAAGCAGAACCTGAAGCAGAAGGAGAAGCAGGAGAAGCAGAAGAAGCAGAATCTGGAGAAGCAGAAGGAGAAGCAGAAGCAGAAAGAGAAGCAAAAGCAGAAGGAGAAGCAGAAGGAGAAGCAGAAGAAACAGAAGAATCAGAGGCAGTAGCAGAAGAAGCAGAAGATGCAGAAGCAGAAGGAGAAGCAGAAGGAAAAGCAGAAGAACGAGAAGGAGAAGGAGAAACAGAAGGAGAAGCAGAAAGAGAAGCAGAAGAAGGAGCAGGAGAAGGAAAAGCAGCAAGAGAAGCAGAAAGAGCAGCAGAAGGGAGAAGCAGGAGATGCAGAAACAGGAGAAGCCGAAGCAGAAGCAGAAGAAACAGGAGAAGGACAAGAAGCAGAAGCAGAAGGAGAAGCAGAAACAGAAGGAGAAGCAGAAAGAGAAGGAGGGGAAGCAGAAGAAGCAGAAGCAGGAGAAGCAGAAGCATAAGAATCCGAAGAAGCAGAAGCAGAACCTGAAGCAGAAGGAGAAGCTGGAGAAGCAGAAGAAGAAGAATCTGGAGAAGCAGAATGAGAAGCAGAAGGAGAAGCAGAAGCAGAAAGAAAATCAAAAGCAGAAGGAGAAACAGAAGAAACAGAAGAAGTAGAAGCAGTAGCAGTTGTAGCAGAAGCAGAACGAGAAGAAGAAGGAAAAGCAGAAGAACAAGAAGGAGAAGGAGAAACAGAAGGAGAAGCAGAAGGAGAAGCAGAGGAAGGAGAAGGAGAAGCAGAAGAAGATGCAGAAGGAGAAGCAGAAGAAGCAGAAGCAGAAGCAGAAGGAGAAGAAGGAAAAGCAGAAGAAGCAGAAGCAAACGGAGAAGCAAAAGAAGGAGAAGGAGAAGCAGAAGCAGAAGAAGAAGCATAAGGACAAGCACAAGCAGAAGGAGATGCAGAAGGAGAAGCAGGAGAAACAGAAGAAGCAGAAGCTGAAGGAGAAGCAGAAGTAGGAGAAGGAGAAGCAGAAGAAAAAGAAGAAGCATAAGAAGCAGAAATAGAAGCAGAGGGAGAAACAGAAGAAGGAGAAGGAGCAGCAGAAGGTGAAGCAGAAGGAGATGCAGAAGCAGAAAGAGAAGCAGAAACAGAAGGAGAAGTTGGAGAATCAGAAGAAGCAGAAGCAGAAAGAGAAGCAGAAGAGGGAGAAGGAGAAGCAGATGCAGAAGGACAATCAGGAGAAGCAGAAGAAGCAGAAGCGGGAGAAGCAGAAGAAGAAGAAACAGAAGAAGGAGAAGGTGCAGAAGGAGAAGCTAAAGCAGAAGGAGAAGCAGAAATAGAAAGTAGCAGGAGAAGCAGAAGCAGAAGAAACAGAAGAAGCTGAAGAAGCAGAAGGAGAACCTGAAGCAGAAGGAGAAGCAGAAGCATCAGAAGCTGGAAAAGCAGAAGCAGAAGATACAGAACAAGCAGAAGAAGCAGAAGCAGAACGAGATGCAGAAGAAGAAGAAGGAGAAAGAGAAGGATTAGGAGTAGGAGGAGCAGAAGAAGAATAAGAAGCAGAAAGAGAAGCAGAAGGAGAAGCAGAAGGAGAAACAGAAGAAGCAGAAGCAGGAGAAGCAGAAGCAGAAGAAGAATGAGAAGCACAAGAAGGAGAAATTGAAGGAGAAGGAGAATGAGACGGAGAAGCAGAAGGAGAAGTAGGAGAAGCAGAATAAGAAGAAACAGAAGAAGGAGAAGAGCAGAAGCAGAAGCAGAAGGAGAAGCAGAAGCAAAAGGAGAAGCAGAAGAAGCAGAAGCTGAAGCAGCAGAAGAAGAAACAGAAAAAGCAGAAGAAGAAGCAGCAGGAGAAGCAAAAGAAGAAGCAGAAGAAGAAGAAGGAGAAAGAGAAGGATTAGGCGTAGGAGAAACAGAAGGATAAGCAGAAGCAGAAAGAGAAGGAGAAGTAGAAGCAGGAGAAGCAGAAGGAGCAGAAGCAGGAAAATCAGAAGCATAATGAAAGGCAGAAGAAGGAGAAATTGAAACAGAAGAAGATGCAGAAGGAGAAGCAGAAGCAGAAGCAGTAGTAGAAGCAGAAGAAGGAGAAGCAGAAGGAGAAGGATAAAGAGAAACAGAAGGAGAAGCAGGAGAAGCAGAAGCAGGAGAAGCAGAATCAGAAGAAATAGAAGAAGGAGAAGAAGCAGAAGCAGAAAGAGAAGCAGAAACAGAAGGAGAAGCAGAAATAGAAGCAGAAGAAGCCGAAGAAGCAAAAGGAGAACCTGAAGCAGAAGGAGAAGCTGGAGAAGCAGAAGAAGAAGAATCTGGAGAAGAAGAAGGAGAACCAGAAGGAGAAGCAGAAGCAGAAAGAGAAGCAAAAGCAGAAGGAGAAGCAGAAGAAACAGAAGAAGCAGAAGCAGTAGAAGAAGCTGAAGATGCAGAAGCAGAAAGAGAAGCAGAAGGAATAGCAGAAGAACGAGAAGGAAAAACAGAAGGAGAAGCAGAAGGAGAAGCAGGAAAAGAAGAAGAAGCAGAAGCAGACGGAGAAGCAGAAGAAGGAGAAGGAGAAGCAGAAGCAGAAGAAGAAGCAGAAGGAAAAGGGCAAGCAGAAGGAGTTGAAGAAGGAGAATCAGGAGAAGCAGAAGAAACAGAAGCAGAAGGAGAAGAAGAAAGAGAAGAATCAGAAGAAACAGAAGCAGAAATAGAAAGAGAAGCCGACGAAGAGAAGCAGAATGAGAAGCAGGGGAAGCAGAAGAAGCAGAAGCGGGAGAAGCAGAAGAAGAAGAAGAAGGAGAAGGAGCAGAAGGAGAAGCAGAAGGAGAAGCAGAAAGAGAAGCAGGAAAAGCAGAAGAAGCAGAAGCAGGAGAAGCAGAAGCAGAAAACAGGAGAAGGACAAGAAGCAGAAGCAGAAGGAGAAGCAGAAACAGAAGGAGAAGAAGAAAGAGAAAGAGGGGAAGCAGAAGAAGCAGAAGCAGGAGTAGCAGAAGCATAAGAATCCGAAGAAGCAGAAGCAGAACCTGAAGCAGAAGTTGAAGCAGGAGAAGATGAAGAAGCAGAATCTGGAGAAGCTGAATGAGAAGCTGAAGGAGAAGCAGAAGCAGAAAGAGAATCAAAAGCAGAAGGAGAAGCAGAAGAAATAGAAGAAGCAGAAGCAGTAGCAGTTGCAGTAGAAGGAGAAGCAGAAGGAAAAGCAGGAGAACAAGAAGGAGAAAGAGAAACAGAAGCAGAAGGAGAAGGAGAATCAGAAGGAGAAGTAGAAGCAGAAGAAGAAGAAGAAGAAGAAGAAGAAGAAGAAGAAGAAGAAGAAGAAGAAGAAGAAGAAGAAGAAGAAGAAGAAGAAGAAGAAGAAGAAGAAGGAGAAGCAGAAGAAGAAGGAGAAGCATAAGGAGAAGAATTAGAAGCAGAAGAAGCAGAAGCAGGAGAAGCAGAAGCAGAAGAAAAAGAATAAGCATAAGAAGAAGAATCAGAGGGAGAAGCAGAAGAAGGAGAAGGAGCAGCAGAAGGAGAAGCAGAAGGAGAATCAGAAGGAGAAAAAGAAGAAGGAGAAGCGAAGCGAAGAAGAAGCTGAAGCGAAGACGATGTAGAAGGAGAAGCAGGAGAAGCAGAAGAAGCAGAAGCAGAACGAGAAGCAGAAATAGGAGATGGAGAAGG
>NW_012298672.1:0-3941 GCF_000151885.1 Dipodomys ordii | reverse complement strand
CCTGTGACCCGCTGTGTCCTCGCTGTGTCCCGCTGTGTCCCCCGCTGTGTCCCTGCTGTGTCCCTTTGTGTCCTGTTGTGTCCCGCTGTGTACCCCGCAGTGTCCTGCTGTGTCCCCCGACGTGTCCCGCTGTGTCCTCACTGTGTCCCCCACTGTGTCCCCGCTGTTGACCCTCTGTGTCCCAGCTGTGTGCCCTGCTGTGTCCCACTGTGTCCATGCTGTGTCCTTCTCTGTCCACCGCTGTGTCCCGCTGTGTCCCCCGCTGTGTCCTGCTGTGTCTCTGCTGTGTCCCCGCTGGGTGCCGCTGTGTCTCACTGTGTCCCCGCTGTGTCCTTTCTGTGTCCCACTGAGTCTGTGGTGTGTCCTCGCTGTGTAAATTGCTATTTCCCTCTGTGTCCCCGCTGTGTTCCACTGTGTCCCGCAGTGTCCCCCTATGTCCCCGCTGTGTCCTCGCTGTGTCGCCTGCTGTGTCCCACAGTGTCCCTTGCTGTGTCCACGTTGTGTCCCCGCTGTGTCCTCCTGTGTCCTCTCTGTGTATCGCTCTGTGTCCCGCTGTGTCCTCGCTGTGTCCCCCACTGTGTCTCGCTGTTTCCCCCCTGTGTCCCCGCTGTCCCCCGCTGTGTCCCGGTGTGTCCCCGATGTCCACCGCTGTGTCCCGTTGTGTCCCCGCTGTCCGCATGTGTGTCCCCGCTGTCCCCAGCTGTGTCCCCGCTGTGTCCCGCTGTGTCCTCGCTGTGTCCCCCGCTGTGTCCCACTGTGTCCCCCACTGTGTCCCCCTGTGTCCCGCTGTGTCCCCGCTGTCCGCCTGTGTGTCACCGCTGTACCCCGCTGTATCCCACGCTGTGTCCCGCTGTGTCGTCGCTGTGTCTCACTGTGTCCCTGCTGTGTCTCCGCTGTGTCCCGCTGTGTCCCAGGTGTGTCTTCGCTGTGTAACCGCTGATTTCTTCTGTGTCCCCTCTGTGTCCTGCTGTGTCCCCTGCTGTGTCCCCGCTGTGTCCCGCTGTGTCCTCCTGTGTCCCGCTGTGTCCTCGCTGTGTCCCTCTGTGTCCCCGCTGTGTTCCACTGTGTCCCGCAGTGTCCCCCTAGGTCCCCGCTGTGTCCTCGCTGTGTCCCCCGCTGTGTCCCACAGTGTCCCCCGCTGTCCCCGCTGTGTTCCCGCTGTGTCCTCCTGTGTCCTGCTGTGTTCTTGCAGTGACACACGCTGTGTCCCGGTGTGTCCCCCGCTGTGTCCTGCTGTTTCCCGCTGTGTCCTGCTTTGTCGGCCTGTGTCCCCAGCTGTGTCCTGCTGTGTCCCCACTGTGTCCCGCTGTGTCCTCGCTGTGTTCCACTGTGTCCCCCGCTGTGTCCCGCTGTGTCCCCCGCTGTGTCCCCCACTGTGTCCCGCTGTGTCCCCCGCTGTGTCCCGCTGTGTCCCGCTGTGTCCCCGCTGTCCGCCGGTGTGTTACCGCTGTCCCCCGCTGTAACCCCCGCTGTGTCCCGCTGTGTCCTCGCTGTGTCCCGCTGTGTCCCTGCTGTGTGTCCGCTGTGTCCGGCTGTGTTCCTGGTGTGTCCTCGCTGTGTAACCGCTGAGTCCCTCTGTGTCCCCGCTGTGTCCCACTGTGTCCCCCGCTGTGTCCCCGCTGTGTCCCCGCTGTGTCCTCCTGTGTCCCGCTGTGTTCTCTCTGTGTCCTTCTGTATCCCGCTGTGTCCCCCGGTGTGTCCCCCACTATTTCCCCACTGTGACCCGCTGTGTCCATGCTGTGTCCCGCTGTGTCCCGCTGTGTCCTCGCTGTGTCCCCGCTGTATCCCGCTGTGTCCCGCTGTGTCCCGCTGTGTCCTGCTGTGTCCGCCTCTGTGTCCCCCGCTGTGTCCCGCTGTGTCCCCGCTGTGTCCCGCTGTGTCCCGCTGTGTCCCCGCTGTGTCCCCGCTGTGTTCCGCTGTGTCCCTGGTGTGTCCTGGCTGTGTAACCTCTATGTCCCTCTGTGTCCGCACTGTGTCCCACTGTGTCCCGCAGTGTCACCCTATGTCCCCGCTGTGTCCTCGCTGTGTCCTTCTGTATCCCGCTGTGTCCCTCGCTGTGTCCCCCACTATTTCCCCACTGTCCCCCGCTGTGTCCCCCGCTGTGTTCCCCGCTGTGTCCCGCTGTGTCCCGATAAGTCCCACTGTGTCCGCTAGAGTGTCCCCCACTGTGTCCCTTTGTGTACCCCACTGTGTCCCGCTCTGTCACCCGTTGTGTCCCCCGCTGTGTCCCCCGCTGTGTCCTCACTGTGTGCTGCTGTACCCCGCTGTGTCCCCGGCTGTGACCCCCGCTGTGTCCAACTCTTTCCCGCTGTGTCCCGCTGTGTCCCCGCTGTGTACCGCTGTGTCCCTGGTGTGTCCTCGCTGTGTAACCTCTATGTCCCTCTGTGTTCCCGCTGTGTCCCACTGTGTCCCGCAGTGTCCCCCTATGTCCCTGCAGTGTCCTCGCTGTGTCATTCTGTATCCCGCTGTGTCCCCCATTATTTCCCCGCTGTGACCCGCTGTGTCCCGCAGTGTCTCTGCTGTGTCCTCTCTGTATCCCCAGCAGTGTCCCATTGTGTCCCCCACTGTGTCCCCGTCGTGTCCCCGCTGTGTCCTGTGTCCCGCTTTGTCCTCGCTGTGTCCTTCTGTATCTCGATTTGTCCCCCGTTGTGTCCCCCACTATTTCCCCGCTGTGACCCGCTGTGTCCATGCTGTGTCCCCCGCTGTGTCCTACTGTGTCCCGCTGTGTGTTCCGCTGTGTTCCCCGCTGTGTCCCGCTGTGTCCCGCTGTGTGCCTGCTCTCCCCCGGTGTGTCCCACGCTGTGTCCCGCTGTGTCCTGCTGTGTCCCCGCTGTGTACGGATGTGTACCGCTGGTCTGCCTCTGTGTACCCCGCTGTGTCCTGCTGTGTCCCCCGCTGTGTCCTGCTGTGTCCTCGCTGTGTCCCCCGCTGTTTCCAGCTGTTTCCCCCACTGTGTCACCCGCTGTGTCCCCAGCTGTGTCCAGCTGTGTCCCGCTGTGTTCCGCTATGTCCCCCGCTGTGTCCCACTGTGTTCTTTGCTGTGTCTCCCGCTGAGTCCCGCTGTGTCCCCTGCTGTTTACCGCTGTGTCCCCCACTGTGTCCCCCGCTGTGTCCCCGCTGTGTCCCCGCTGTGTCCCTCTGTGTCCCTGGTGTGTCCTCGCTGTGTAAGTGCTATGTCCCTCTGTGTCCCCGCTGTGTCCCACTGTGTCCCGCAGTGTCCCCCTATGTCCCCTCTGTGTCCTCGCTGTATCCCCTGCTGTGTCCCACTGTGTCCCCTGCTGTGTCCTAGCTGTGTCCCGCAGTGTCCCCGTTGTTCCCCGGTTTGTCCCCACTGTCCCCCACTGTGTCCTTCGCTGTGTACCTCTGTGTCCCACTCTGTCCTCTCTTTGTCCCCACGATGTACCACAGTGGCCCCGCTGTGTACCCCGCTGTGTCCCACTGTGTCCCGCTGTGTGCCACCTTTGTTCCCTTCTGTGTCCTGCTGTGTCCCCTGCTGAGTCCCCGCTGTGACAAACTGTGTCCACCTTGTGTAACGCTGTGTCCCCCTTTGTGTCCCGCTGTGTCCCCATCTGGGTCACTGCTGTGTCCCTTTGTGTCCCGCTGAGTCCCACTGAGTACACCTGAGTGTCCTGCTGCTGTCCCCCGAAAATGTCCTGCTGCGTCTACATGTGTCACTCTGTGACCTCTTTTGAGCAATCTTCTGTGTCCCGCTATGTCTTCACTGTGTCATCTGCTGGGTCACAGTGTGTCATCCGGGTGTGATCTAGATGTGTTCCATTTCTTTCGCGGTGTGTTTAACTGTGACATTGCTGTGTCCACATTTATGTGCCAATGCGACTTCACTGAGCCCCCCCGCAGTGTGCTGGTGAGTCCTCAGGTGTTATGCGGGGGCCACTGTGGGAAACCCTCAGTGTCACGTGTGTCAATATTGGGTTCACCAC
>NW_012298671.1:0-3941 GCF_000151885.1 Dipodomys ordii | reverse complement strand
ACGGGACACAGCGGGGACACTGTGGGGACACAGCGGGACACAGCGGGTCCCAGCAGGGACACAGCGGGACACAGCGGGACATAGCAGGGGACACAGTGGAACACAGCGGGGGACACAGCGAGGACACAGCGGGACACAGTGGGGGACACAGCGAGGACCCAGCGGGTCATAGCAGGGGAAACAGCGGGACACAACGGGGTCATAGCAGTGGACACAGCGGGACACAGTGGGGGACACAGCGGGAGACACAGCGGGGGACACAGCGGGACAGAGCCATACACAGCGGGGGACTCTGGTGGGACACAGCGGTACAGAGCGGGACACAGCGGGACTCAGCGGGGGACAATGCAGTACACAGCGGGACACAGCGGGAGACAGCGGGACACAGCGGGAGACACAGCGGGACACAGAATGGGACACTGAGGGATACACAGCGGGACACAGCGGGGAACACAGCGAGGACACAGCAGGGACACAGCGGGACACACTGGGGTACACAGCTGAGGACAAAAAGGGACATATCGGGGGACACAGCGAGGACACAGCAGAACACAGCGTGGGACACAGCGAGGACACAGCAGGACAGAGCGGGACACAGAGGGACACAGCGGGACACAGCAGGGACACAGCAGTAGACACAGCCGGACATAGCGGGAGACACAGCGTGACACAGCGGGACTCAGCAGGGGACATAGCAGTACACAGCGGGACACAGTGGGAAACAGCGTTAACCCTGCGGGAACACAGCGGGACAAAGCGGGGGACACAGCGGGACACAGCGGGGGACACAGCGGAACACAGTGGGGGACAGAGCGTGGGACAAAGCGAGACACAGCCGGGACAAAGCTGGACACAGCGGGGACACAGCGGGTACACACAGGGACACTGAGTGTCACAGCAGGGATACAGCGGGACACAGAAGGACACAGCAGGACAATGCGGGTGACACAGCGGGACACAGCTGGGGACACAGCGAGGACAGAGCAGGACACAGCGGGTGACACAGCGAGGAGATAGCGGGACACAGCGGGGAAAAAGTGGGACACAGCGGGGACACAGCAGTGGACACAGCGGGACACAGCGAGGGACACAGCAGGGGACACAGGGGGTCACATTGGGGCACAGCGTGGGACACAGCGGGACACATCAGGGGACACAGCAGGACACAGAGGGGGACACAGCGGGGTACAGAGCCTGAAATAACTTGGAACACAGCCTGACACAACGGGACACATCGGGGGACACACCAGGACACAGCGGGGGACACAGTGGGGTACACAGCCGGAAATAACTTGGAACACAGCGAGGACCCAGCGGGACCCAGCGGGACAAAGCATCGATACAGCGGGGACACATCGTTACACAACGGGTAACACAGCTGGGGACACAAAGGGTCACAGTGGGGGACACAGCAGGACACAGCAGGACACAGTGGGACACAGCGGGTACAAAGCGTGAGACACAGCAGGGACAGAGCCGGAGACAGCGGGGGACACAGCGGGACACAGCGGGGAACACAGCGAGGACCCAGCTGGACCCAGCAGGACACAGCGTTGATACAGCGGGGGACACAGCGGGACACAGAGGGACAAAGCAGAGGACAGAGCAGAACACAGCGAGGGACACAGGGAGGACACAGCGGGATACAGTGGGGTACACAGCTGGGGAAACAACGGGAAACAGCGGGGGACACAGCGGGACACAGCGGGACACAGCAGGGACAAAGCGGGGGACATAGTGGCGGACAGAGCGGGACACAGCGGGGACCCAGTGGGACCCAGGGGGGAAACAGCGGGGACTCAGGGAGGCACACAGAGGGACAACGGTGGTCAAAGCGGGACACAGAGGGGACACAGCAGGGATACAGCAGCGGCCACAGCCGGACACAGTGGGACACAGCGGGGACACAGCGGGACACAGCGGGGGACACAGCGGGGACACAGCACGGGACATTGCAGGACACAGCGGGGGACACAGTGGGGGACACAGCGGGACACAGCGGGGAACACAGCAAGGACCCAGCGGGACCCAGCAGGACACAACGTCGATACAGCAGGGGACACAGTGGGACACAGAGGGACACAGCGGAGGACAGTGCGGAACACAGCGAGGGACACAGGGAGGACACAGCAGGACAGAGCGGGGACACATCGGGGACTCAGCGGGGGACACAGCAGGGGACAAAGCAGGACACCACGGAACACAGCGGGACAGAGCGGGGACACTGCGGGGAAACAGCGGGACACAGCGGGGGACACAGCGGGACACAGCGGGACACAGCGAGGGACACAGCGGGGACACAGCGGGACACAGCGGGGACACAACGAGACACAGCGGGACACAGTGTGGACAATGCGGGAACATAGCGGGACACAGCGGGGTACACAGCGGGAAACAGCGGGACACAGCGCGGGACACAGCGGGACACAGCGGGACACAGCAGGGGACACAGCGGGACACAGAGGGGGACACAGAGGGGTACACAGCGGGACACAGCAGGACACAGCGGGACACAGCGGGACAAAGCGGGGCACAGCGGGGGACACAGCGGGACACATCAGGCGACACAGCGAGGACACAGCGGAACTCAGCGGAAGACACAGCGAGGACACAGCGGGACCCAACGGGACACAGCGGGGACACAGCAGTGGACAGAGCGGGACACAGCGGGGGACACAGCGGGGGAAACATGGAGGACACAGCGGGACACAGCGGGGACACAGCGGGGACTCACGGGGGGACAGAGCGGGGGACAAAGCAGGACACCACGGGACACAGTGGGACACAGCGGGACATAGCGGGGAAACTACGGGGACACAGCGGGACAAAGCGGAGCACACAGTGGGACACAGCAGGGGACACATCGGGGGACAGCAGGGGACAGAGAAGGGACATAACGGGACATAGCGGGGACAGAGCTGGACACAGAAGGGTACACAGCGGGACACAGCGGACACATAGAGGGGACACAGCGGGACACAGCGGGACACAGAGGGGACAGAGCGGGACACAGGGTGACAAGGCGGGACACAGCGGGGGACTCAGCGGCACACAGCGGGGGACACAGCGAGGACACAGCGGGACACTGAGGGAGACACAGCGAGCATACAGCCGGACACAGCAGAGCACAGCGTGACACAGCGGGGACACAGCAGGGGACACAGCGGGAAACAGCGGGGGACACAGCGGGAAAAAGCGGGGGACACAGCAGGGGACACAGCGAGGACATAGCGGGACACAGCGGTGACATAGCCCGACTCAGCGGGGCACACAGCGTGACCCAGGGGGACATAGCGGGGACATACCAAGGACACAGCGGGGGACACAGCGGGAAACAGCGTTGGACACAGCGGGACCCAGCGAGGGACACAGCGGGGGACACAGCGGGACACAGCGGGGAACACAGAGAGGACCCAGCGGGACCAAGCGGGACACAGCGTCAATACAGCGGGGATACAGCGGGACACAGCGTGGTACACAGCTGGGGAAACAACGGGACACAGTGGGGGACACAGCGGGACACAGCGGGGACAAAGTGGGAAACACAGCGAGGAACAGAGCAGGACACAGCGGGGGACACAGCAGGACACATTGGGGACACATCGGTGACTCAGCGGGGGACACAGCGGGGGACAAACGGGACACCCCGTTACACAGTGGGACACAGCGGGACAAAGCGGGGACACTGCGGGGATACAGCGGAACACAGCGGGGGACACAGCTGGACACAGCGGGGGACACAGTGGGACACAACGGGCGACAGAGCGGGGGACACAGGGGGACGCAACGGTGACAAAGCGGGACACAGCGGGGACACAGTAGGGACACAGCAGGGGACACATCGGGACACAGCGGGACACAGTGGGGGACACAGCGGGACACAGCAGGGGACACAAAGGGGGACAGAGAAGGGACACAGTGGGACACAGCGGGGACACAGC
>NW_012298670.1:0-1604 GCF_000151885.1 Dipodomys ordii | reverse complement strand
CAAAAGTTAACTTGAACTTTGTCATTCCTTTATGCTCAATTCATCTCCTGAGATCAATTTCCACATCTAGTAACAGTACTTCCACTTACTTCCAGTGACAATCTATGGTGCTGCTCCAGAAAAAAAAATGAATGTTTCTGGCTTCATTGAAATAGCACAAGGACACTTTGGACATGAGATAACACGTGTTTCAGAGACAACTTAGTAAGGAGAAAATATGAAATTTAAATTGCTTATGAATACTTTTTTCATGAGTACATTTTGTTTGAAGTTCTTAAGTGCCCTGTAAATTATGGTGAATTTTAAATGGGAGAAGGTTCTCAGATCATTTTTTGTGAGTGTATGTGCTGTGCATTAACTTCCCAAGTGTACACGAGTGAACAGTAAGAGAAACAATAGCAATAATAGGAAAGAGAAGTTCTGTGTTTATATAAAAGGCTTCAGTAAAATATAGAACACTCTACAAATAAGACAACATTGAAACAATAAAGCCAAGTCCAGTATGTAGATTTATGGGAGTGATATAGAGAAAGCATTACTTCTATGTGGAAGATGAAGCCACATCCTTTCTAAATCACGATTTATAAACATGTAATTTTGTAAAAAGGAGAATGGAAGAATGTTTGTTTCCAATGCAAGTCATGTATGAGAGAATGGACTTAACTGGAAAAAATAGGAATTATACTAGCAATGAATCTGGTGACTAAGATCACATTTCTTTTTTTTCCTTTTCTTATATTCTTTTTTGTAGTTGTTGGTCGTGGTACTTGAAATCTGGGACTGGACACTGTCCTTCTGCCACACAGCTCAAGGCTAGTGCTCTTCCACCTGAGCCACAGTGCCTATCCCAGTTTTCTGGTAATTGGAGAAAAGAGTCTCGAGGACTTTCCTACCTGGGCTAGCTTAGGACCACATTTCTAACATTGTATACTCAAGATATGTAATGTATATGTTCATCTATCTTTATATTAATTCTTGAGTTAAAAATCTGGGCTACAGGTTAGACTTAACACTCACAAAAGTGTTTGTAGTTTAAAAGTTGATACTCCTGGAAAAATAAAACCTAAAAAGGTAAAGGAGTCTGAGAAGTTCAATTTGCATCCAGCCTGGGCAGAACAGGCTTTGAGACACTACCTATAATTAAACAGCCAAAAGCTGGAATATTAGTCATGAGCAAGATTGCTGAATAAGAGCATGAGGTTTTTGCATACATACATACAAGCATACACATACACACAAAGGGACTTATATGTGCACACAAAAATACATAAATGATACAACTCTCAGAATATGTAGAAAAGTTAGAAAACAATAAAAAATATGTCCTTAGTAAGACTAGAATCAAGTGATAATTTTTAATATTAGAAAGCCCTCCAGTGAACTTTCCCCAAAAAAGTTGAGAATATTACATAGCTAGGAATCAGTGATAGTAAGAGAGTCAAGCAACATTATTAACAGGATAGGATCCATGGAAGAATGAATCAGGGAACCCTGTAGGTGCATATAAAAATGTTCATATCTTGTGTGAATTGTTAGAACATCTTTGAAAATAGTAAATAAATAGTCTGAGCAGTCAGTCTAGTGGATAAGATCATAGGAGTAGT
>NW_012298669.1:0-3941 GCF_000151885.1 Dipodomys ordii | reverse complement strand
AAGGAGCAGAAGGAGAAGCAGAAGCAGAAGGAGAAGCAGAAAGAGAAGCAGAAGAAGCAGTAGCAGGAGAAGCAGAAGCAGAAGAAACAGAAGAAGCCCAAGAACCAGAAGGAGAACCTGAAGCAGAAGGAGATGCAGAAGCAGCAGAAGCTGGAAAAGCAGAAGCAGAAGAAACAGAAAAAGCAAAAGAAGCAGATGCAGGACGAGAAGCAGAAGAAGAAGAAGGAGAAAGAGAAGGATTAGGAGTAGGAGGAGCAGAAGCAGAATAAGAAGCAGAAAGAGAAGCAGTAGGAGAAGCAGAAGAAGAAACAGAAGAAGCAGAAGCAGGAGAAGCAGAAGCAGAATGAGAAGCACAAGAAGGAGAAATTGAAGGTGAAGGAGAATGAGACGGAGAAGCAGAAGGAGAAGTAAGAGAAGCAGAAGAAGAAGAAGCAGGAGAAGCAGAAGCAGAAGAAACAGAAGAAGGAGAAGAGCAGAAGCAGAAGCAGAAGGAGAAGCAAAAGCAGGAGAAGCACAAGAAGCAGAAGCTGAAGCAGAAGAAGAAGAAACAGAAAAAGCAGAAGAAGCAGAAGAAGAAGCAGCAAGAGAAGCAGAAGAAAAAGAAGGAGAAGGAGAAAGAGAAGGATTAGGAGTAGGAGAAACAGAAGGATAAGCAGAAGCAGAAAGAGAAGGAGAAGGAGAAGGAGAAGCAGGAAAATCAGAAGAAGCAGGAGAAGCAGAAGCAGAATGAAAAGCAGAAGAAGGAGAAATTGAAACAGAAGAAGATGCAGAAGGGGAGCAGAAGCAGTAGTAGAAGCAGAAGCAGGAGAAGCAGAAGCAGAAGAAATAGAAGAAGGAGAAGAAGCAGAAGCAGAAAGAGAAGCAGAAACAGAAGGAGAAGCAGAAATAGAAGCAGAAGAAGCCGAAGAAGCAAAATCAGAACCTGAAGCAGAAGGAGAAGCAGGAGAAGCAGCAGAAGAAGAATCTGGAGAAGAAGAAGGAGAACCAGAAGGAGAAGCAGAAGCAAAAAGAGAAGCAAAAGCAGAAGGAGAAGCAGAAGAAACAGAAGAAGTAGAAGCAGTAGCAGAAAAAGCTGAAGATAGAGAAGCAGAAAGAAAAGCAGAAGGAATACCAGAAGAACGAGAAGGAGAAACAGAAGGAGAAGCAGAAGGAGAAGCAGAAGGAGAAGCAGGAAAAGCAGAAGAAGCAGAAGCAGACAGAGAAGCAGAAGAAGGAGAAGGAGAAGCAGAAGCAGAAGCAGAAGGAGAAGCAGAAGGAGAAGCAGGAGAAGCAGAAGAAGCAGAAGCAAAAGGAGAAGAAGAAGGAGAAGAAGCAGAATCAGAAGAAGCAGAAGCAGAAATAGAAGGAGAAGCCGACGAAGAGAAGCAGAACGAGAAGCAGGAGAAGCAGAAGAAGCAGAAGCGGGAGAAGCAGAAGAAGGAGAAACAGAAGAAGGAGAAGGAGCAGAAGGAGAAGCAGAAAGAGAAGCAGGAAAAGCAGAAGAAACAGAAGCAGGAGAAGCAGAAGCATAAGAATCCGAAGAAGCAGAAGCAGAACCTGAAGCAGAAGGAGAAGCAGGAGAAGGAGAAAAAGCAGCATCTGGAGAAGCAGAATGAGAAGCTGAAGTAGAAGCAGAAGCAGAAGCAGAAAGAGAATCAAAACCAGAAGGAGAAGCAGAAGAAACAGAAGAAGCAGAAGCAGTAGCAGTTTCAGCAGAAGCAGGAGGAAAAGCAGAAGAACGAGAAGGAGAAGGAGAAACAGAAGGAGAAGCAGAAGAAGCAGAAGGAGAAGGAGAAGCAGAAGAAGCAGAAGGAGAAGTAGAAGGAGAAACAGAAGCAGAAGAAGCAGCAGAAGGAGAAGCAGAAGCAGAAGAAGATGCATAAGGAGAAGCAGGAGAAGCAGAAGAAGCAGAAGCAGAAGGAGAAGTAGAAGTAGGAGAAGGAGAAGGAAGAGCCGCAGAAGCAATAGGAGAAGCAGAAGGAGAAGCAGAAGCAGAATGAGAAGCAGAAAGATAAGCAGTAGAAGCAGAAGAAGCAGGAAAAGAAGAAGCAGAATAAAGAGAAGAAGAAGAAGAAGAAACAGAAGCAAAAGAAACAGAAGAAGGAGAAGAGCAGAAGCAGAAGCCGAAGGAGAAGCAGAAGCAGAAGGAGAAGGAGAAAGAGAAGCAGGAGGAGCAGAAGAAGCAGGAGAAGCAGAAGCAGAAGAAACAGGAGAAGCCGAAGAAGCAGAAGCAGAATATGAAGCAGGAGAAACAGAAGAATCACAATCTGAAGCAGAAGCAGAAGAAAAAGAAATAGTAGAATAAGCAGAAGCAGAAGCAGCAGGAGAAGCAGAAGAAGAAGAAGGAGAAGGCGAAAGAGAAGGATTAGGAGTAGGAGACGCAAAAGGATAAGCAGAAGCAGAAAGAGACGCAGAAGGAGAAGCAGCACGAGAAGTAGGAGAAGCAGGAGGAGCAGAAGCAGGAGAAGCAGAAGAAACAGAAGACGCAGAAGCAGAATGAGAAGCAGAAGGAGAAATTGAAGCAGAAGCACAAGGAGAAGCAGAAGCAGAAGAAGGAGAAGGAGAAGCAGAACGAGAAGCAGAAAGAGAAGCAGAACGAGAAGCAGGAGAAGCAGAAGCAGGAGAAGCAGAAGAAACAAAAGAAGGAGAAGAAGCAGAAGCAGAAGGAGAAGCAGAAACAGAAGCAAAAGCAGAAAGAAAAGCAGGAGAAGGAGAAGAAGCAGCAGCAGGAGAAGCAGAAGTAGAAGAAGCCGAAGAAGCAGAAGCAGAACCTGAAGCAGAAGGAGAAGCAGGATAAGCAGAAGAAGCAGAATCCGGAGAAGCAGAAGGAGAAGCAGAAGCAGAAAGAGAAGCAAAAGCAGAAGGAGAAGCAGAAAAAACAGAAGAAGCAGAGGCAGTAGCAGAAGAAGCAGAAGATGCAGAAGCAGAAGGAGAAGCAGAAGGAAAAGCAGAAGAACGAGAAGGAGAAGGAGAAGGAGAAACAGGAGAAGCAGAAGGAGAAGCAGAAGAAGGAAAGAAGGAAAAGCAGCAGGAAAAGAGCAGCAGAAGGAGAAGCAGGAGATGCAGAAACAGGAGATGCAGATGCAGAAGCAGAAGAAACATGAGAAGGACAAGAAGCAGAAGGAGAAGCAGAAACAGAAGGAGAAGCAGAAAGAGATGGAGGGGAAGCAGAAGAAGCAGAAGCAGGAGAAGCAGAAGCATAAGAATCCGAAGAAGCAGAAGCAGAATTGAAGCAGAAGGAGAAGCAGGAGAAGCAGAAGAATCAGAATCTGGAGAAGCAGAATGAGAAGCAGAAGGAGAAGCAGAAGCAGAAAGAGAATCAAAAGCAGAAGGAGAAGCAGAAGAAACAAAAGAAGTAGAAGCAGTAGCCGTTGTAGCAGAAGCAGAAGGAGAAACAGAAGGAAAAGCAGAAGAACAAGAAGGAGAAGGAGAAACAGAAGGTGAAGCAGAAGGAGAAGCAGAAAGAGAAGCATGTAAAGCAGAAGAAAAAGAAGCAGAAGGAGAATCAGAAGGAGAAGCAGAAGAAGGAGAAGGAGAAGCAGAAGCAGAATAAGACGCAGAAGGAGAAGCAGAAGAAGCAGAAGCAGAAGGAAAAGCAGGAAAAGCAGAAGAAGCGAAGCAAAAGAAGAAGCAAAAGAAGGAGAAGGAGAAGCAGAAGCAGAAGAAGAAGCATAAGGACAAGCACAAGCAGAAGGAGATGCAGAAGGAGAAGCAGGAGAAGCAGAAGAAGCAGAAGCTAAAGGAGAAGCAGAAGTAGGAGAAGGAGAAGGAGGAGAATCAGAAGCAGAAAGAGAAGCAGAAGCGGAATGAGAAGCAGAAAGAGAAGCAGGAGAAGCACAAGAAGCAGAAGCAAGAGAAGCCGAAAGAGAAGAAGCAGAAGAAGCAGAAACAGAAGCAGAAGTATAAGCAGAAACAGAAAGAGAAGCAGCAGAAGAAGTAGAACCAGAAATTCAGGCAGGAGA
>NW_012298668.1:0-3941 GCF_000151885.1 Dipodomys ordii | reverse complement strand
AAGAAGTAGGAGAAGGAGAAGGAAGGGCAGCAGAAGCAATAGGAGAAGCAGAAGAAGAAGCAGAAGCAGAATGAGAAGCAGAAAGAGAAGCAGTAGAAGCAGAAGAAGCAGGAAAAGCAGAAACAGACGAAAGAGAAGAAGATGAAGAAGAAGAAGAAGAAGAAGAAGAAGAAGAAGAAGAAGAAGAAGAAGAAGAAGAAGAAGAAGAAGAAGACGAAGAAGAAGAAGAAGAAGCAGCAGCATAAGGAGAAGCGTAAGGAGAAGCAGTAGAAGCAGAAGAAGCAGAAGCAGGAGAAACAGAAGCAGAAGAAAAAGAATAAGCAAAAGAAGCAGAAGTAGAAGCACTGGGAGAAGCAGAAGAATGAGAAGGAGCAGCAGAAGGAGAAGCAGAAGCAGAAAGAGAAGCAGAAACAGAAGGAGAACAAGAAGGAGAAGCAGGAGAATCAGAAGAAGCAGAAGTAGAAGCAGAAAGAGGAGAAGAAGGAGAAGCAGAAGTAGAATCAGAAGAAACAGAAGAAGAAGAAGCAGAAGAAACAGAAGCAAAAGAAACAGAAGAAGGAGAAGAGCAGAAGCAGAAGCAGAAGGAGAAAGAGAAGCAGGAGAAATAGAAGAAGCAGAAGCAGAAGAAACAGGAGAAGCCGAAGAAGCAGAAGCAGAATCTGAAGCACGAGAAACAGAAGAAGCACAATCTGAAGAAGAAGCAGAAGAAACAGAAATAGTACAATAAGTAGAAGCAGCAGGAAAAGCAGAAGAAGAAGAAGGAGAAGGCGAAAGAGAAGGATTAGGAGTAGGAGAAGCAAAAGGATAAGCAGAAGCAGAAAGAGACGCAGAAGGAGAAGCAGCACGAGAAGTAGGAGAAGCAGGAGAAGCAGAAGAAGCAGAATCTGGAGAAGAAGAAGGAGAACCAGAAGGAGAAGCAGAAGCAGAAAGAGAAGCAAAAGCAGAAGTATAAGCAGAAGGAGAAGCAGAAGAAACAGAAGAAGCAGATGCAGTAGCAGAAGAAGCAGAAGATGCAGAAGCAGAAGGAGAAGCACAAGGAAAAGCAGAAGAACGGGAAGGAGAAGGAGAAACAGAAGGAGAAGCAGAAAGAGAAGCAGAAGAAGGAGCAGGAGACGGAAAAGCAGCAGGAGAAGCAGAAAGAGCAGAGAAGGAGAAGCAGGAGATACAGAAGCAGAAGTAGAAGAATCAGGAGAAGGACAAGAAGCAGAAGCAGAAGGAGAAGCAGAAACAGAAGGAGAAGCAGAAAGAGAAGGAGGGGAAGCAGAAGAAGCAGAAGCAGGAGAAGCAGAAGCATAAGAATGTGAAGAAGCAGAAGCAGAACCTGAAGCAGAAGGAGAAGCAGGAGAAGCAGAAGAAGCAGAATCTGGAGAAGCAGAATGAGAAGCAGAAGGAGAAGCAGAAGCAGAAAGAGAATCAAATGCATCAGAAGAAGTAGAAGCAGTAGCAGTTGTAGCAGAAGCAGAAGTAGAAGCCGAAAGAAAAGCAGAAGAACAAGAAGGAGAAGGAGAAACAGAAGGAGAAGCAGAAGGAGAAGCAGAAAGAGAAGCAGGTAAAGCAGAAGAAGAAGAAGCAGAAGGAGAATCAGAAGGAGAAGCAGAAGAAGGAGAAGGAGAAGCAGAAGCAGAAGAAGATGCAGAAGGAGAAGCAGGAGAAGCAGAAGCAGAAGGAGAAGCAGGAAAAGCAGAAGAAGCAGAAGCAAAAGGAGAAGCAAAAGAAGGAGAAGCAGAAGCAGAAGAAGAAGCTTAAGGACAAGCACAAGCAGAAGGAGATGCAGAAGGAGAAGCAGGAGAAGCAGAAGAAGCAGAAGATGAAGGAGCAGCAGAAGTAGGAGGAGGAGAAGGAGGAGAAGCAGAAGCAGAAGGAGAAGCAGAAGCGGAATGAGAAGCAGAAAGAGAAGCAGGAGAAGCACAAGAAGCAGAAGCAGGAAAAGCCGAAAGAGAAGAAGCAGAAACAGAAGCATAAGTAGAAGGAGAAGCAGAAGAAGAAGTAGAACCAGAAATTCAGGCAGGAGAAACAGAAGAAGCAGAAGCAGAAAGAGAATCAAAAAGAGAAGCAGAAGGAGAAGTAGAAGAAGCAGTAGAAGGAGAAGCGGCAGAAGATGCAGAAAAACAAGCAGGAGAAGCAGAAGCAAAAGAGAAGTAGAAGCAGAAGAAGCAGAAGAAGCAGATGAAGAAGAAGAAGCAGTAGAAGCATAAGAATCAGAAGCAGCAGAAGCAGAAGCAGAAGAACAAAAAGAAGCATAAGAAGCAGAAGCAGAAGCAGAGGGAGAAACAGAAGAAGGAGAAGGAGCAGCAGAAGGTGAAGCAGAAGGAGATGCAGAAGGAGAAAGAGAAGCAGAAACAGAAGGAGAAGAAGAAGGATTAGTTGGAGAATCAGAAGAAGCAGAAGAACAAAGAGAAGCAGTAGAAGGAGAAGGAGAAGCAGAAGTAGAGGAAAGGAAGGAGAAGCAGAAGAAGCAGAAGCGGAAGAAGCCGAAAGTGAAGAAGCAGAAACAGAAGCAGAAGTAGAAGCAGAAGCAGAAGGAGAAGCAGCAGAAGAAGTAGAACCAGAAATTCAGGCAGGAGAAACAGAAGAAGCAGAAGCAGAAAGAGAAGCAAAAAGAGAAGCAGAAGGAGAAGTAGAAGAAGCAGCAGAAGGAGAAGCAGCAGAAGAAGCAGAAAAACAAGCAGGAGAAGCAGAAGCAGAAAGAGAAGTAGAAGCATAAGAAGCAGAAGCAGAAGAAGAAGCAGTAAAAGCATAAGAAGCAGAAGCAGGACAAGCAGAAACAGGAGAAGCAGAAGCAGAAGAACAAGAAGAAGCATAAGAAGCAGAAGCAGAAGCAGAGGGAGAAACAGAAGAAGGAGAAGGAGCAGCAGAAGGTGAAGCAGAAGGAGATGAAGAAGCAGAAAGGGAAGCAGAAACAGAAGGAGAAAAAGAAGGATTAGTTGGAGAATCAGAAGAAACAGAAGCAGAAAGAGAAGCAGAAGAAGGAGAAGGAGAAGCAGAAGCACAGGAAAGGAATGAGAAGCAGAAGAAGCAGAAGCAGGAGAAGCAGAAGAAGAAGAAAGAGAAGAAGGAGAAGGAGCAGAAGGAGAAGCAGAAGCAGAAGGAGAAGCAGAAAGAGAAGGAGAAGAAGCAGTAGCAGGAGAAGCAGAAGCACAAGAAACAGAAGAACCTGAAGAAGCAGAAGCAGGACCTGAAGCAGAAGAAACAGAACAAGCAGAAGAAGCAGTAGCAGAAGCAGAACGAGAAGCAGAAGAAGAAGAAGGAGAAGGAGAAAGAGAAGGATTAGGAGTAGGAAGAGCAGAAGGAGAATAAGAAGCAGAACGAAAAGCAGAAGGAGCAGCAGAAGGAGAAGCAGAAGGAGCAGCAGAAGGAGAAGCAGAGGAAGGAGAAGCAGAAGCAGAAGAAGCAGCAGAAGGAGAAGCAGAAGCAGAAGAAGATGCAGAAGGAGAAGCAGAAGAAGCAAAAGCAGAAGGAGAAGCAGAAGTAGAAGAAGGAGAAGGAGAAGGAAGGGCAGCCGAAGCAATAGGAGAAGCAGAAGGAGAAGCAGAAGAATGAGAAGAAGAAAGAGAAGCAGGAGAAGCACAAATGCAGAAGCAGGAGAAGCAGAAACAGAAGATACAGAAGAAGAAGAAGAAGAAGAAGAAGAAGAAGAAGAAGAAGAAGAAGAAGAAGAAGAAGAAGAAGAAGAAGAAGAAGAAGAAGAAGAAGAAGAACAAGAAGAAGAACAAGAAGAAGAAGGAGAAGGAGAAGGAGAAGCATAAGGAGAAGCAGTAGAAGCAGAGAAGCAGAAGCAGGAGAAGCAGAGCAGAAGAAAAGAATAAGCAAAGAAGCAGATTCAGAGGCACTGGGAGAAGCAGAGCAGAGGAGAGGAGCAGCGGAGGAGAGCAGAGCAGAAAGAGAAGCAGAACAGAGCACACAATGGAGAGCAGAGATTCAGAGAGCTGAGTAGAGCTAGA
>NW_012298667.1:0-3942 GCF_000151885.1 Dipodomys ordii | reverse complement strand
CCCCACTGTGTTCCCGCTGTGTCCCGCTGTGTCCCCTGCTGTGTCCCCCTGCTGTGTCCCGCTTTGTCCCCCGCTGTGTCCCGCTGTGACCAATGCTGTGTCCCCGCTGTGTCCGGCTGTGTCCCCGCTTTGTCTCGCTGTGTCCCCGCTGTGTCCCGCTGTGTGCCCCGCTGTGTCCAGCTGTGTCCCGCTGTGTCCCCGCTGTGTCCTGCTGTGTCCCCGCTGTGTCCCCGCTGTGTCCCCGCTGTGTCCCGCTGTGTACCCTGCTGTGTCCAGCTCTCTCCCCGCTGTGTCCTGCTCTGTCCCCCGCTCTGTCCCCCGCTGTGTCCCGCTGTGTTCCCCACCGTGTGCCGTTGTGTCCCAGCTGTGTACCCCGCTGTGTGGCCCTGTGTCTTCGCTGTATCGACGCTGTGTCCCGCTGGGTCCCGCTGTGTCCTCGCTGTGTTCCCCGCTGTGTCCTTCTGTGTCCCGCTGTGTCCCCCGCTCTGTCCCGTAGTGTCCCGCTTTGTCACCCGCTGTTTCCCGCACTGATTCCTGGCTGTGTCCCCCGCTGAGTCCCCTCTGTGTCCCCACTATATCCCGCTGTGTCTTCGCTGTGTCCCCCGCTGTCTACTGCTTTGTCCCCTGCTGTGTCGCGCTGTGTCCTGCTGTGTCCTCGCTGTGTCCCCCGCTGTGTCCTGCTGTGTCCCCGCTCTGTCCCCCGCTGTGTCCCGCTGTGTCCCCGCAGTGTCCCCGCTTGTCCCCGCTGTGTCCCACTGTGTCTTCCCTGTGTCCCACACTATGGCCCGCTCTGTCCCCTGCTGTGTCCCCCACGTTGTCCTCGCTGTGACCCTCTGTCTCCCTCTGTGTCCCCCGCTGTGTCCCATTGTGTCCCCCGCTGTGTCTCCTCTGTGTCCCGCTGTGTCCCCCACTGTGTCCCGCTGTGTCCCCTGCTGTGTCCCCCACTGTGTCCCGCTCTGGCCCCCGCTGTGTCCTGCTGTGACCAATGCTGGGTCCTGCTCTGTCCCCCGCTGTGTCCCGCTGTGACCAATGCTGTGTACCTGTTGTGTCCCCGCTGTGTCCCACTGTGTCCCCGCTGTGTGCAGGCTGTGTCCCCGCTTTGTCCCGCTGTGTACCCCGCTGTGTCCAGCGGTGTCCCCGCTGTATCCCGCTGTGTCCCCCACTGTGTCCCGATGTGTCCCCTGCTCTGTCCCCCGCTGTATCCCGCTGTGTCCCCCGCTGTGTCCCGCTTTGTCCCCCGCTGTGTCCCACTGTGTCCACTGCTGTGACCCTGCTGTGTCTTGCTGTGTCCCTCTGTATCCCCCGCTGTGTCCCGCTGTGTCCTCTGCTGTGTCCCGCTGTGTCCTTGCTTTGTCCCCCGCTGTGACCGCTGTGTCCCCGCAGTGTCCCCACTCTGCCCCGCTGTGTCCCGCTCTGTTCCGTGGTGTCCCGCTTTGTCCCTTGCTGTGTACCCCACTGAGTCCCCGCTGTGTCCCCGCTGTGTCCCTCTGCGTCCTCCCTGTGTTCCCCGCTGTGTCCAGCTCTGTCTCCCGCTATGTCCCGCTGTGTCCCCGCTGTGTCCCGCTGTGTCCTCCCTGTGTCCCTCGCTGTGTTCTGCTCTGTCCGCCGCTGTGTCCCGCTGTGTCCCCCGCTGTATCGACGTTGTGTCCTGCTGGGTCCCGCTGGGTCCTCGCTGTGTTCCCCGCTGTGTCGCGCTGTGTCCCCTGCTGTGTCCCGCTGTGTCCACGCAGGGTCACCGCTGTTTCCCGCTGTGTCCCGCTGCGTTCCGTGGTGTCCCGCTATGTCCCCAGCTGTGTCCCCCGCTGAGTCCCCGCTGTGTCCCCGCTGTGTCCCGCTGTGTCCTCGCTGTGTCCCCCGCTGTCTCCCGTTTTGTCCCCCGCTGTGTCTCACGCTTTGTCCCCGCTGAGTCCTGCTGTGTCCCCGCTCTGTCCCGCTGTGTCCCAGCTGTATCGACGCTGTGTCCCGCTGGGTCCCACTGCGTCCTCATTCTGTTCCCCTCTGTTTCCCTCTGTGTTCCGCTGTGTCCTCGCTGTGTCCCCCGCTGTCTTCCGCTCTGTCCCCCGCTGTGTCTCACGCTTTTTCCACGCTGTGTCCCACTGTGTCCTGCTGTGTCACGCTGTGTTCTCCACTGTGTCCCTTTGTGTCCCCAGCTGTGTACCCCGCTGTGTCCCGCTGTGTCCCCGCTGTATCGACGCTGTGTCCCACTGGGTCCCGCTGTGTCCTCGCTGTGTTCCCCCTTGTCTCCCGCTGTGTCCCCCGCTGTGTCCCCCCCTTTGTCCTGCTGTTTCCCACGCTGTGTCCCGTTGTGTCCCGCTGTGTCCCCTGCAGTGTCCCTGCTGTGTCACTGCTGTGTCCCCGCTGTGTCACGCTGTGTCCCACAGTGTCCTCACTCTGTCAAACGCTGTGTTGGGCTGTGTCCTCGCTGTGTCCCCTGCTGTGTCCCGTTGTGTCCCCAGCTGTGTACCCTGTTGTGCCCCACTGTGTCCCCGCTGTATCGACGCTGTGTCCCGCTGGGCCCGCTGTGTCCTCGCTGTGTCCCCCGCTGTGTCCCGCTGTGTCTGCTGCTGTGTCCAGGCTGTGTCCCGCTGTGTCTCGCTGTGTCGCGCTGTGTCCTCGCTGTGTCCCACGCTGTGTTCTGCTGTGTCCTCGCTGTGTCCACCGCTGTGTCCCGATGTGTCCCCAGCTGTGTACCCCACTGTGTCTCGCTGTGTCCCCGCTGTATCGACGCTGTGTCCCACTGGGTCCCGCTGTGTCCTCGCTGTGTTCCCCACTGTGTCCTGCTGTGTATCCCTCTGTGTCCCGCTTTGTCCCCTGCTGTGTCCCCCCTATGTCCCGCTGTGTTCTGCTTTGTTCCCTGCTGTGTCCCGCTGTATCTACGGTTGTGTCCCTGCTGTGTCCCACTGTGTCCTTGGTGTGTCCCACGCTGTGTTCCGCTGTGTCCTCGCTGTGTCCCCCGATGAGTCCCTTTGTGTCCCCAGCTGTGTAAACGGCTGTGTCCCCCTGTGTACTCCGCTGTGTCCAGTTTTTCCCTGCTGTGTCTCGCTGTGTCCCACGCTCTGTCCCCACTGTGTTCCGCTGTGTCCCCCGCTGTGTCCCGCTGTGTCCCCCGCTGTGTCCCGCTGTGTCCCCGCATGGTCACCGCTGTTTCCCGCTGTGTCCCGCTGAGTTCCGTGGTGTCCCGCTATGTCCCCCGCTGTGTCCCCCGCTGAGTCCCCGCTGTTTACCCTCTGTGTCCCGCTGTGTCCTCGCTGTGTCTCTCGTTGTCTTCCGCTCTGTCCCCCGCTGTGTCTCACGCTTTGTCCATGCTCTGTCCCACTGTGTCCCTCTGTGTCCCGCTGTGTCGCCCACTGTGTCCCTTTGTGTCCCCATCTGTGTACCCCGCTCTGTCCCGCTGTGTCCCTGCTGTATCGACGCTGTGTCCCGCTGGGTCCCGCTGTGTCCTCGCTGTGTTCCCCCTTGTGTCCCGCTGTGTCCCCCGCTGTGTCCTGCTGCGTCTCCCGCTGTGTCCCGTTGTGTCCCGCGGTATCCCCCGCTTTGTCCCTGCTGTGTCCCTTCTGTGTCCCCGCTCTGTCACGCTGTGTCCCACTGTGTCCTCGCTGTGTCCCACGCTGTGTTCCGCTGTGTCCTACCTGTGTCCCCTGCTGTGTCCCGTTGTGTCTCCTGCTGTGTACCCCACTGTGTCTCGCTGTGTCCCTGCTGTACCGACGTTGTGTCCCACTGGGTCCCACTGTATCCTCGCTCTGTCCCCCGCTGGGTCCCGCTGTGTCCCCCGCTGTGTCACCTGCTCTGTCCCCCGCTGTATCCCACTGTGTCCCCCTCTGTGTACCCCTGTGTCCCCCGCTGTGACCGCTGTGTCCCCGCTGTGTCCCGCTGTGTCCCCGCAGTGTCCCCGCTCTGTCCAAAATGTGTCCCGCTGTGTTCCGTGGTGTCCCGCTTTGTCCC
>NW_012298666.1:0-3942 GCF_000151885.1 Dipodomys ordii | reverse complement strand
AGGAAGGAGAAGGAGAAACAGAAGGAGAAGTAGAAGGAGAAGCAGAAAGAGAAGCAGGTAAAGCAGAAGAAGAAGATGCAGAAGGAGAATCAGAAGGAGAAGCAGAAGAAGGAGAAGGAGAAACAAGCAGAAGAAGATGCAGAAGGAGAAGCAGGAGAAGCAGAAGAAACAGAAACAGAAGGAGAAGCAGAAGAAGCAGAATCTGGAGAAGCAGAAGGAGAAGCAGAAGCAGAAAGAGAAGCAAAAGCAGAAGGAGAAGCAGAAGAAACAGAAGAAGCAGAGGCAGTAGCAGAAGAAGCAGAAGATTCAGAAGCAGAAGGAGAAGCAGAAGGAAAAGCAGAAGAACTAGAAGGAGAAGGAGAAGGAGAAACAGGAGTAGAAGCAGAAAGAGAAGCAGAAGAAGGAGCAGTAGAAGGAAAAGCAGCAGGAGAAACAGAAAGAGCAGCAGAAGGAGAAGCAGGAAATGCAGAAACAGGAGAAGAACAAGCAGAAGAAACAGGAGAAGGACAAGAAGCAGAAGCAGAAGGAGAAGCAGAAAAGAAGGAGGGGAAGCAGAAGAAGCAGAAGCAGGAGAAGCAGAAGCATAAGAATCCGAAGAAGCAGAAGCAGAACCTGAAGCAGAAGGAGAAGCAGGAGAAGCAGAAGAAACAGTATCCGGAGAAGCAGAATGAGAAGCAGAATGAGAAGCAGAAGCAGAAAGAGAATCAAAAGCAGAAGGAGAAGCAGAAGAAATAGAAGAAGTAGAAGCAGTAGCAGTTGTAGCAGAAGCAGAAGGAAAAGCAGAAGGAAAAGCAGAAGAACAAGAAGGAGAAGGAGAAACAGAAGGAGAAACAGAAGGAGAAGCAGAAAGAGAAGCAGGTAAAGCAGAAGAAGAAGAAGCAGAAGGAGAATAAGAAGCAGAAGAAACAGAAGATGTAGATGCAGTAGCAGTTGTAGCAGTAGCAGATGGAAAAGCAGATGGAAATGCAGAAGAACAAGAAGGAGATGGAGAAACAGAAGGAGAAACAGAAGGAGAAGCAGAAAGAGAAGCAGGTAAAGCAGAAGAAGAAGAAGCAGAAGGAGAATAAGAAGGAGAAGCAGAAGAAGGAGAAGGAGAAGCAGAAGCAGAAGATGCAGAAGGAGAAGCAGAAGAAGCAGAAGGAGATGCAGGAAAAGCAGAAGAAGCAGAAGCAAAAGGAGAAGCAAAAGAAGGAGAAGGAGAAGCAGAGGCAGAAGAAGAAGCATAAGGACAAGCACAAGCAGAAGGAGATGCAGAAGGAGAAGCAGGAGAAGCAGTAGAAGCAGAAGCCGAAGGAGAAGCAGAAGTAGGAGAAGGAGAAGGAGGAGAAGCAGAAGCAGAAGGAGAAGCAGAAGCAGAATGAGAAGCAGAAAGAGAAGCAGGAGGAGGACAAGAAGCAGAAGCAGGAGAAGCCGAAAGAGAAGAAGCAGAAACAGAAGCAGAAGCAGAAGGAGAAGTAGCAGAAGAAGTAGAACAAGAAATTCAGGCAGCAGAAACAGAAGAAGCAGAAGCAGAAGGAGAAGCAAAAAGAGAAGCAGAAGGGGAAGTAGAAAAAACAGGAGAAGAAGCAGAAAAACAAGTAGGAGAAGCAGAAGGAGAAAGAGAAGTAGAAGAAGGAGAAGGAGAAGCAGAAGGAGAAGCACAAGCAGGAGAAGCAGAAGAAGCAGAAGCGGGAGAAGCAGAAGAAGAAGAAGAAGAAACAGAAGAAGGAGAAGGAGCAGAAGGAGAAGCAGAAGCAGAAGGAGAAGCAGAAAGAGAATCAGAAGAAGCAGTAAGCAGGAGAAGCAGGAGAAACAGAAGCAGAAGAAACAGAAGAAGCTGAAGAATCAGAAGGAGAACCTGAAGCAGAAGGAGAAGCAGAAGCAGCAGAAGCTGGAAAAGCAGAAGCAGAAGAAACCGAACAAGCAGAAGAAGCAGAAGCAGAACGAGAAGCAGAAGAGGGAGAAAGAGAAGGATTAGGAGTAGGAGGAGCAGAAGGAGAATCAGAAGCAGAAAGAGAAGCAGAAGGAGAAGCACAAGGAGAAACAGAAGAAGAAGCAGGAGAAGCAGAAGCAGAAAGAGAAGCACAAGAAGGATGAATTGAAGGAGAAGGAGAATGAGACGGAGAAGCAGAAAGAGAAGTAAGAGAAGCAGAAGAAGAAGAAGCAGGAGAAGCAGAAACAGAAGAAACAGAAAAAGCAGAAGAAGCAGAAGAAGAAGCAGCAGGAGAAGAAGAAGAAGAAGAAGGAGAAGGAGAAGGATTAGGAGTAGGAGAAACAGAAGGATAAGCAGAAGCAGAAAGAGAAGGAGAAGGAGAAGCAGGAGAAGCAGAAGAAGCAGAAGCATGAGAAGCAGAAGCAGAATGAAAAGCAGAAGAAGGAGAAATTGAAACAGAAGAAGATGCAGAAGGAGAAGCAGAAGCAGAAGTAGAAGCAGAAGAAGGAGAAGCAGAAGGAGAAGCATAAGGAGAAACAGAAGGAGAAGCAGGAGAAGCAGAAGCAGGAGAAGCAGAATCAAAAGAAATAGAAGAAGGATAAGAAGCAGAAGCAGAAAGAGAAGCAGAAACAGAAGGAGAAGCAGAAATAGAAGCAGAAGAAGAAGAAGCAGAACCTGAAGCAGAAGGAGAAGCAGGAGAAGCAGAAGAAGCAGAATCTAGACAAGAAGGAGAACCAGAAGAAGAAGCAGAATCAGAAAAAGAAGCAGAAGAAACAGAAGAAGCAGAAGCAGTAGCAGAAGAAGCTGAAGATGCAGAAGCAGATAGAGAAGCAGAAAGAATAGCAGAATAACGACAAGGAGAAACAGAAGGAGCAGAAGAATGAGAAGCAGTAGGAGAAGCAGGAAAAACAGAAGAAGCAGAAACAGACGGAGAAGCAGAAGAAGGAGAAGCAGAAGCAGAAGAAGAAGCAGAAGGAAAAGCACAAGCAGAAGGAGATGCAGAAGGAGTAGCAGGAGAAGCAGAAGGAGAAGAAGCAGAATCAGAAGAAGCAGAAGGAGAAGTAGAAAGAGAAGCCGACGAAGAGAAGCAGAACGAGAAGCAGGAGAAGCAGTAGAAGCAGAGCGGGAGAAGCAGAAGAAGAAACAGAAGAAATAGAAGGAGGAGAAGGAGCAGAAGCAGAAGGAGGAGCAGAAGCAGAAAGAGAAGCAGGAAAAGCAGAAGAAGCAGAAGCAGGAGAAGCAGAAGCAGAAGAAACAGGACAAGAAGCAGAAGCAGAAGCAGAAGGAGAAGCAGAAACAGAAGGAAAAGCAGAAAGAGAAGGAGGGGAAGCAGAAGAAGCAGAAGCAGGAGAACCAGAAGCATAAGAATCCGAAGAAGCAGAAGCAGAACATGAAGCAGAAGGAGAAGCAGAAGAAGCAGAATCTGGAGAAGCAGAATGAGAAGCTGAAGGAGAAGCAGAAGCAGAAAGAGAATCAAAAGGAGAAGGAGAAGCGGAAGAAACAGAAGAAGCAGAAGCAGTAGCAGTTCCAGCATAAGCAGAAGGAGAAGCAAAAGTAAAAGCAGAAGAACGAGAAGGAGAAGGAGAAACAAAAGGAGAAGCAGAAGTAGAAGCAGAAGAAGCAGAAGGAGAAGGAGAAGGAGAAACAGAAGCAGAAGAAGCAGCAGAAGGAGAAGCAGAAGGAGAAGAAGATGCAGAAGGAGAAGCAGGAGAAGCAGAAGAAGCAGAAGCAGAAGGAGAAGGAGAAGTAGGAGAAGGAGAAGGAAGAGCCACAGAAGCAATAGGAGAAGCAGAAGGAGAAGCAGAAGCAGAATGAGAAGCAGAAAGAGAAGCAGTAGAAGAAGAAGAAGCAGGAAAAGCAGAAGCAGCAGAAAGAGAAGAAGAAGAAGAAGAAGAAGAAGAAGAAGAAGAAGAAGAAGAAGAAGAAGAAGAAGAAGAAGAAGAAGAAGAAGAAGAAGAAGAAGAAGAAGAAGAACAAGAACAAGAACAAGAAGAAGAAGAAGAAGAAGAAGAAGAAGAAGAAGAAGAAGA
>NW_012298665.1:0-3942 GCF_000151885.1 Dipodomys ordii | reverse complement strand
AAGAAGGAGAAGGAGAAGCAGAAGCTGAAGCATAAGGACAAGCACAAGCAGAAGGAGGTGCAGAAGGAGAAGCAGGAGAAGCAGAAGAAGCAGAAGCTGAAGGAGAAGCAGAAGTAGGAGAAGGTGAAGGAGGAGAAGCAGAAGGAGAAGCAGAAGCAGAATGAGAAGCAGAAAGAGAAGCAGGAGAAGGACAAGAAGCAGAAGCAGGAGAAGCCGAAAGAGAAGAAGCAGAAGAAGTAGAAACATTAGCAGAAGGAGAAGCAGAAGCAGAAGGAGAAGCAGCAGAAGAAGTAGAACCAGAAATTCAGGCAGGAGAAACAGAAGAAGCAGAAGCAGAAGGAGAAGCAAAAAGAGAAGCACAAGGAGTAGTAAAAGAAGCAGCAGAAGGAGAAGCAGCAGAAGAAGCAGAAAAACAAGCAGGAGACGCAGAAGCAGAAAGAGAAGTAGAAGCAGAAGAAGCAGAACCAGAAGAAGAAGCAGTAGAAGCATAAGAAGCAGAAGCAGGAGAAGCAGAAGCAGAAGAAAAAGAAGAAGCATAAGAAGCAGAAATAGAAGCAGAGGGAGAAACAGAAGAAGGAGAAGGAGCAGCAGAAGGTGAAGCAGAAGGAGATGCAGAAGCAGAAAGAGAAGCAGAAAAAGAAGGAGAAGTTGGAGAATCAGAAGAAGCAGAAGCAGAAAGAGAAGCAGAAGAGGGAGAAGGAGAAGCAGAAGCAGAAGGACAATCAGGAGAAGCAGAAGAAGCAGAAGCGGGAGAAGCAGAAGAAGAAGAAGAAGAAGAAACAGAAGAAGGAGAAGGAGCAGAAGGAGAAGCAAAAGCAGAAGGAGAAGCAGAAATAGAAACAGAAGCAGAAGAAGCAGTTGCAGGAGAAGCAGAAGCAGAAGAAACAGAAAAAGCTGAAGAAGCAGAAGGAGAACCTGAAGCAGAAGGAGAAGCAGAAGCATCAGAAGCTGGAAACGCAGAAGCAGAAGATACAGAACAAGCAGAAGAAGCAGAAGCAGAACGAGAAGCAGAAGAATAAGAAGGAGAAAGAGAAGGATTAGGAGTAGGAGGAGCAGAAGCAGAATTAGAAGCAGAAAGAGAAGCAGAAGGAGAAGCAGAAGGAGAAACAGAAGAAGCAGAAGCAGGAGAAGCAGAAGCAGAAGCAGAATGAGAAGCACAAGAAGGAGAAATTGAAGGAGGAGAATGAGACGGAGAAGCAGAAGCAGAAGTAGGAGAAGCAGAAGAAGGAGAAGCAGGAGAAGCAGAAGCAGAAGAAACAGAAGAAGGAGAAGAGCAGAAGCAGAAGGAGAAACAGAAGCAGAAGGAGAAGCAGAAGAAGCAGAAGCTGAAGCAGAAGAAACTGAAAAAGAAGAAAAAGAAGAAGAAGCAGAAGAAGAACAAGCAGGAAAAGCAGAAGAAGAAGAAGGAGAAGGAGAAAGAGAAGGATTAGGAGTAGGAGAAACAGACGGATAAGCAGAAGCAGAAAGAGAAGGAGAAGGAGAAGGAGAAGCAGGAGAAGCAGAAGAAGCAGGAGCAGGAGAAGCAGAAGCAGAATGAAAAGCACAAGAAGGAGAAATTGAAACAGAAGAAGATGCAGAAGGAGAAGCAGAAGCAGAAGCAGAAGCAGAAGGAGAAGGAGAAGGAGTAGCAGAAGGATAAGAATAAAGAGAAACAGAAGGAGAAGCAGGAGAAGCAGAATCAGAAGAAATAGAAGAAGGAGAAGAAGCAGAAGCAGAAAGAGAAGCAGAAACTGAAGGAGAAACAGAAATAGAAGCAGAAGAAGCCGAAGAAGCAGAAGCAGAACTTGAAGCACAAGGAGAAGCAGGAGAAGCAGAAGAAGCAGAATCTGGAGAAGAAGAAGGAGAACCAGAAGGAGAAGCAGAAGCAGAAAGAGAAGCAAAAGCAGAAGGAGAAGCAGAAGAAGAAACAGAAAAAACAGAAGAAGTAGAAGCAGTAGCAGAAAAAGCTGAAGATGCAGAAGCAGAAAGAGAAGCAGAAGGAATAGCAGAAGAAGGAGAAGGAGAAGGAGAAACAGAAGGAGAAGCAGAAAGAGAATCAGGAAAAGCAGAAGACGCAGAAACAGACGGAGAAGCAGAAGAAGGAGAAGGAGAAGCAGAAGCAGAAAAGAAGCAGAAGCAGAAGCAGAAGGACAAGCACAAGCAGAAGGAGATGCAGAAGGAGAAGCAGGGGAAGCATAAGGAGAAGAAGAAGGAGAAGAAGCAGAATCAGAAGAAGCAGAAGCAGAAGTAGAAAGAGAAGCCGACGAAGAGAAGCAGAACGAGAAGCAGGAGAAGCAGAAGAAGCAGAAGCGGGAGAAGCAGAAGAAGAAGAAACAGAAGAAGGAGAAGGAGCAGAAGCAGAAGGAGAAGCAGAAGCAGAAGGAGAAGCAGAAAGAGAAGCAGGAAAAGCAGAAGAAGCAGAAGCAGGAGAAGCAGAAGCAGAAGAAACAGGAGAAGGACAAGAAGCAGAAGCAGAAGGAGTAGCAGAAACAGAAGGAGAAGCAGAAAGAGAAGGAGGGGAAGCAGAAGAAGCAGAAGCATAAGAATCCGAAGAATCAGGAGCAGAACCTGAAGCAGAAGGAGAAGCAGGAGAAGCAGAAGAAGCAGAATCTGGAGAAGCAGAATGACAAGCTGAAGGAGAAGCAGAAGCAGAAAGAGAAGCAAAAGCAGAAGGAGAAGCAGAAAAAACAGAAGAAGTAGAAGCAGTAGCAGTTGCAGGAGAAGCAGAAGGAGAAGCCGAAGGAAAAGCAGAAGAACAAGAAGGAGAAGGAGAAACAGAAGGAGAAGCAGAAGGAGAAGCAGAAAGAGAAGCAGGTAAAGCAGAAGAAGAAGAAGCAGAAGGAGAAGCAGAAGAAGGAGAAGGAGAAGCAGAAGAAGATGCAGAAGGAGAAGCAGGAGAAGCAGAAGAAGCAGAAGCAGAAGGAGAAGCAGGAGAAGCAGAAGAAGCAGAAGCAAAAGAAGGAGAAGGAGAAGCAGAAGAAGAAGAAGGACCATAAGGACAAGCACAAACAGAAGGAGATGCAGAAGGAGAAGCAGGAGAAACAGAAGAAGCAGAAGCTGAAGGAGAAGCAGAAGTAGGAGAAGGAGAAGGAGGAGAAGCAGAAGCAGAAAAAGAAGCAGAAGCGGAATGAGAAGCAGAAAGAAAAGCAGGAGATGCACAAGAAGCAGAAGCAGGAGAAGCCGAAAGAGAAGAAGCAGAAGAAGCAGAAACAGAAGCAGAAGAAGAAGCAGTAGCAGAAGTAGAAGCAGCAGAACAAGTAGAACCAGAAATTCAGGCAGGAGAAACAGAAGAAGCAGAAGCAGAAAGAGAAGCAAAAAGAGAAGCAGAAGGAGAAGTAGAAGAAGCAGCAGAAGGAGAAGCAGAAGAATAAGCAGAAAAACAAGCAGGAGAAGTAGAAGCAGAAAGAGAAGTAGAAGCAGAAGAAGCAGAAGCAGAAGAAGAAGCAGTAGAAGCATAATGAGCAGAAGCAGAAGCAGAAGCAGAAGCAGAAGAAGAAGAAGAAGAAGAAGAAGAAGAAGAAGAAGAAGAAGAAGAAGAAGAAGAAGAAGAAGAAGAAGATGGAGAAGACGAAGGAGAAATAGAAGGAGGAGGAGGAGAAGAAGAAGAAGAAGAAGAAGAAGAAGAAGAAGAAGAAGAAGAAGAAGAAGAAGAAGAAGAAGAAGAAGAAGAAGAAGAAGAAGAAGAAGGAGGAGGAGGAGGAGGAAGAGGAGGAGGATGTGTCTTTGGCCGGGCCCTCCTTGTTTGCTTTAGTTTTCACGTATTTATTTCGATTTTTCCTATCCTCCTTTCCTTTTTTCTTTTTTTCTCTGCTTTTTTTTGTCTTATCTTCTCCATGTGCTGTTCTTTTGTTTTACTGCTTTTCATTTTTTTTTTTCTTTTGTTCATTTTTTTTTTTTTTTTTTCTTACTATTTTTCTTTCTTTTTTTTCATTTCTTTCTTCAAAATCATTACCATTCTTGTTC
>NW_012298664.1:0-3943 GCF_000151885.1 Dipodomys ordii | reverse complement strand
TCATATCGATGCTGTGTCCCGCTGTGTCCCGCTGTGTCCCCCGCTGTGTCCCGCTTTGTCACCGCTGTGTCCAGCTGTGTCCTCGCTGTGTCCCCCGCTGTGTCCCGCTTTGTCACCGCTGTGTCCCGCTTTGTCCTCGCTGTGTCCCCCGCTGTGTCCCGCTTTGTCCCTGCTGTGTACCCCGCTGTGTCCCGCTGTGTCCCCCGCTGTGTCCCGCTGTGTCCCCTGCTGTGTCCCCACTGTGTCACGCTGTGTTTCGCTGTGTCCGGCTGTGTCCTCGCTCTGTCTCCCTCAGTGTCCAGCTGTGTCACGCTCTGTCCCTTCTGTGTCCCTCTGTGTCCAGCTCTGTCCCCGCTGTGTGTCCGCTGTGTCCTGCTGTGTACCCTTCTGTGTCCAGCTGTGTCCCCTCTGTGTCCCGCTGTGTCCCTTCTCTGTCCCCCGCTGTCCACCGCTGTGTCTCCTGGCTGTGTCCCGCAGTGTCCCCGCTGTGTCCCGCTGTGTCCTACTGTGTCCCGTGGTGTGCCGCTTTTTCCCCTCTATGTCCCCTGCTGAGTCCCCTCTGTGTCCCCGCTGTGTCCAGCTGTGTCCTCGCTGTGTCCTCTGCTGTCTCCCGCTTTGTCCCACGCTGTGTCCTACTGTGTCCCACTGTGTCCCTGCTGTGTCCCCCACTGTGTCCCGCTGTGTCCCGCTGTGTCCCCCGCTGTGACCTGCTGTGTCCCGCTGTGTCCCCGCTGTGTCCCCGCTGTGTCCCGCTGTGTCCCCAGATGTGTCCCGCTGGGTCCCGCTGTGTCTCCCGCTGTGTCCCGCTGTGTCCTCGCAGGTTCACCGCTGTTTCACGCTGTGTACTGCTGTGTTCCGTGGTGTCCCGCTTTGTCCCCCGCTGTGTCCCGCTGTGTCCACTGCTGGGTCCCCGCTGTGTCCCGCTGTGTCTCGCTGTGTCCCGCTGTGTCCTCGCTTTGTCCCATGCTGTGTTAAGCTGTGTCCTCCCTGTGTCCACCGCTGTGTCCCGCTGTATCCCCCGCTGTGCCCCGCAGTGTCCCGCTGTGTCCTGCTGTGTCCCGCTGGGTCCCCCGCTGTGTCCCGCTGTGTCCCCCGCTGTGCCCCGCAGTGTCCCGCTGTGTCCCTCTGTGTCCCGCTGGGTCCCCCGCTGTGTCCCGCTATGTCCCCCGCTGTGCCCCGCAGTGTCCCGCTGTGTCCCGCTCTTTCCCCCACTGTGTCCCCCGCTGAGTCCTCTATGTGTCGACGCTGTGTCCTGCTGTGTCCTCGCTGTGTCCCCTGCTGTCTCCTCCTTTGTCCCACGCTGTGTCCCGCTGTGTCCCGCTGTGTCCTCGCTGTGTCCCCCGCTGTGTCCTGCTGTGTTCCCGCTGTGTCCCAAGCTTTATCCCGCTGTGTCCCGCTGTGTCCCACTATGTTCCCGCAGTGTCCCCGCTGTGTCCCCGCTGTGTCCTCGCTGTGTTCCCCGCTGTGTCCCGCTGTGTCCCCCGCTGTGGCTCGCTGTGTGTACTGCTGTGTCCCCACTGTGTCCCGCTGTGTCTCGCTGTGTCCCGCTGTGTCCTCGTTGTTTCCCACACAGTGTTCTGCTGTGTCCTCGCTGTGTCCCCCGCTGTGTCCCGTTGTGTCCCCAGCTGTGTACCCCACTGTGTCCCGCTGTGTCCCCGCTGTATCGACGCTGTGTCCCGTTGGGTCCCGCTGTGTCCTCCCTGTGTTCCCCACTGTGTCCCGCTATGTACCCCTCTGTGTCCCTTGCTGTGACCCGCTGTGTCCCGCTGTGTACTGCTGTGTCCCCGGCTGTGTCCCGCTGTGTCCCCGCTATGTTCCAATGTGTCCACGCTGTGTCCCACGCTGGGTCCCGCTGGGTCCCCCCTGTTTCCCCCGCTGTGTCCCGCTGTGTCCGGCTGTGTCCCCCGCTGTGTCCCCCGCTGTGTCCCCCGCAGTGTCAGCGCTTTGTCCCGCTGTGTCCTCACTGTGTCCCCCGCTGTCTCCAGCTCTGTACCCCGCTGTGTCTCAAGCTTTGTCCCTGCTGTGTCCCACTGTGTCCCGCTGTGTCCCGCTGTGCCCCCACTGTGTCCCGTTGTGTTCACAGCTGTGTACCACGCTGTGTAACGCTGTCTCCCCGCTGTATCGAGGCTGTGTACCGTTGGGTCCCGCTGTGTCCTCGCTGTGTTCCCCGCTGGGTCCCGCTGTGTCCCCCCTGTGTGCCCCGCTGTGTCCCACTGTGTCCCGCTGTGTCCCCCGCTGTGTCCCTATGTGTCCCACGCTTTGTCCCCCTGTGTCCCCGCAGTTTCCCTGCTGTGTCCCGCTGTTTCCCACTGTGTTCTGTGGTGTCCCGCTTTGTCCCCCGCTGTGTCCCCCGGTGAGTCTCCGCTGTGTCCCCGCTTTGTCCCGCTGAGTCCTCCATGTGTTCCCTGCTGTGTCCTGCTGTGTCCGGCTGTGTCCCCCGCTGTGTCGCCGCAGTGTCAGCGCTGTGTTCCGCTGTGTCCTCGCTGTGTCCCCCGCTGTCTCCCGCTGTGTCCCCCGCTGTGTCCCCGCTGTGCCCCCCGCTGTCTCCAGCTCTGTCCCCTGCTGTGTCTCACGCTTTGTCCCCGCTGTGTCCCACTGCGTCCCGCTGTGTCCCGCTGTGCCCCCACTGTGTCCCGTTGTGTCCACAGCTTTGTACCATGCTGTGTAACGCTGTGTCTCCGCTGTATCTACGCTGTGTCCCGCTGGGTGCCGCTGTGTCCTCGCCGTGTTCCCCGCTGTGTCCAGCTGTTTCCCCCACTGTGTCCCCCACTGGGTCCTCGCTGTGTCCCCCGCTGTGTCCCGCTGTGTCCCGCTGTGTCCTCGCAATGTCCCGCTCTGTGTCCTCTCTGTGTCCCCCGCCGTGTCCCGCTGTGTCCCGCTGTGTCCCACTGCGTCCCCGCTGTGTCCCGCTGTGTCCCGCTTTGTCCCCTGCTGTGTCCCTGTCTGAGTCTCGCTGTGTCCACCTGTGTCCTCTCTGTGTCCCCCGCTGTGTCCTGCTCTGTTCCCCACTGTGTCTAACGTTTTGTCCCTGCTGTGCCCCACTGTGTCCCGCTGTGTCCCGCTGTGTCCCGCTGTGTCCCCCACTGTGTCCCGTTGTGTCAACAGCTGTGTACCCCGCTGTGTCCCGCTGTGTCCCCGCTGTATCGTCGCTGTGTCCCTCTGGGTCCTGCTGTGTCTCTCTCTGTGTTCCCCACTGTGTCCCGCTGTGTCTCCCGCTGTGTCCCTCGCTGTGACCCCCGCTGTGTCCCGCTGTGTCCTGCTGTGTCCCCCGCTGTGTCCTTGCTGTGTCCCCGCTGGGTCCCGCTGGGTCCCACAGTGTCCCCCGCTGAGTCCGGTTGTGTCACCGCTGTGTCCCGCTGTGTCCCCACTCTATCGACGCTGTGTCCCGCTGGGTCCCGCTGGGTCCTCTCTTTGTTCCCCGCTGTGTCCCGCTGTGTGCCCCACTGTGTCCCGTTGTGTACCCAAATGTGTACCCCGCTGTGTCCCGCTGTGTCCCCACTGTATCGACGCTGTGTCCCGCTTGGGCCCGCTGAGTCCTCGCTGTGTTCCCCGTTGTGTCCCGCTGTTTACCCCTCTGTGTCCCCCGCTGAGTCCCGCTGTGTCCCGATGTGTACTGCTGTGTCCCCCGCAGAGTCCCGCTGTGTCCACGCTGTGTCCCAATGTGTCCTCGCTGTGTCCCACGCTGGGTCCCGCTGTGTCCACCCTGTGTCCCCGCTGTGTCCCGCTGTATCCGGCTGTGTCCCCCCCTGTGTCCCCCACTGAGTCTATTGCAGTGTCACCGCTGTGACCCGATGTGTCTCGCTGAGGTACCCCGCTTTCTCCCGCTACTGTACCCCGATGTGACCTTGATGTGTCAACGCTGTGTCCCATTGTGACCGAAATGTCCCCACCTGTGACCCAGCTGAGACACCGCTGTGCCCACTGAGACCTCGCTGAGTCCCCC
>NW_012298663.1:0-3943 GCF_000151885.1 Dipodomys ordii | reverse complement strand
CAGCGGGACACAGCAGGCACACAGCGGGGACACAGAGGGACACAGCCGGGATAGAGCGGGACACAGCTGGACACAGCGCGACACAGCGGGGGACACAGCGGGACACAGTGGTGGACCCAGTGAGGACACAGCGGGACACAGCAGGGGACACAGCGAGGACACAGCGGGGGACACAGCGGGGGACCCAGCGGGATCCAGCGGGGAACAGATCGAGGACACAGCGGGACACAGCGGGACACAGAGTTGATACAGCGGGGACACAGCGTTACATGGCGTGGTACATAGCTGTGGACACAACGGGACACAGTGGGGGCACAGCCGGACTCAGCGGGACACAGTGGGACACAGCAGGTACAAAGCGTGAGACACAGCCGGGGACAGAGACGGAGACAGCAGGGGACACAGCGAGGAAACAGTGGGACACAGCGGTGACACAGCGGGGACTCAGCGGGGGACACAGCGGGGGACACAGCAAAAACAGAGCGGGACACAGTGGGGGACACAGCAGGACATAGCGGGGGACACAGCGGGGGAAACAGCGGGACACAGCAGGACACAGCGGGGACACCACGGGACACAGTGTGACACAGTGTGACACAGCGGGACACTGCGGGGACACAGCAGGACAAAGCGGGGGACACAGTGGGACACAGCGGGACAAAGCGGGGGACACAGCGGGACACAGCGGAGACAGAGAAGGGCCACAGCGGGACACAGCGGTGACACAGCTGGACACAGCGGGGTACACAGCGGGACACAGCGGGGGCACAGAGCGGGACACAGTCGGACACAGCGGGACACAGCGGGGGACACAGCGGGACACAGAGGGGGATCCAGCGAGGACATAGCGGGGGACACAGTGGGGGACACAGCAGGACACAGCGGGGGACACAGCGGGGGACAGCGTAGACAGAGAAGGGCCACAGCGGGACAGAGCGGGACACAGTTGGACACAGCGGGGTACACAGCGGGACACAGAGGGCACACCGGGGACACAGCGGGACACAGCGGGACACAGTGGGGACACAGTGGGACACAGCGGGACAAAGCGGGGGACACAGCGGGACACAGCGGGGGACACAGAGAGGACACATTGGGACACAGCGGGGGACACAGTGAGGACACAGCGGGACACAGCCGGGGAAAAAGTGGGACACAGCGGGACACAGCGGGGGACACAGCCGGACATAGCAGGGTAAACAGTGTGGGACACAGCGGGACACAGTGGGACACAGCGCGGGAAACATGGGGGACACAGCGGGACACAGCGGGGACACAGCGGGACTCAGTGGGGGACACAGCACTATACAGCAGGACACAGTGGGGACACAGCAGGGACACAGCGGAAACACAGCTGGACAGAGCGGGGACACAGCTGGGGACACAACGGGACACATCTTGGGACACAGCGAGGACCCAGCGGAACACAGCGTGGGACACAGCGAGGACACAGCGGGACACAGCGGGACACAGCAGTAGACACAGCGGGAACCTGTGGGGGACACAGCGGGACACAGCGGGGACTCACCAGGGGACACAGCGGGGGACAAACTGGGACACCACGGGACACAGTGGGACACAGCGGTACACAGCGGGGACACTGCAGGGACATAGCGGGACACAGCGGGGTACACAGCGGGACACAGCAGTGGACACAGCGGGGACACAGCAGGACACAGCGGGGGACACAGCGAGGACACATCGGGTCACAGCGGGACACAGCATGGGACAAAGCAGGAGACAGCTGGGGACACAGCGAGGACACAGCTGGACACAGCAGGGTACACAGCGGGACACAGCGGGAGACACAGAAGGGTCCACAGCGGGACACAGCGAGAAACACAACGAGGTCACAGCGGGGGCCAAAGCAGAACAACACGGGACACAGTGTGACACAGTGTGACACAGCGGGGACACTGCAGGGGCCCAGCGGGACAAAGCGGGCGACACAGCGGGACACAGTGGGAACACAGCGGGGGACACAGCGGGGGACAGCAGGGGACAGAGAGGGGACAAAGCGGGACACAGCGGGGACACTGCTGGACACAGCGGGGTACACAGCGGGACACAGAGGGCACACAGTGGGGACACAGCGGGGGACACAGCGGGACACAGCGGGTCACAGCGGGGGACACAGCGGGACACAGCGGGACACAGCGGGGGACACAGCGGAACACAGCGTGGGACATATCGAGGACACAGCAGGACACAGCGGGACACAGCGGGACACAGCAGGGCACAGCAGGGACACAGTGAGGACACAGCGGGACACAGCGGGGACACTGCGGGAACATAGCGGGACACAGCGGGGTACACAGCTGGGGACACAAAGGGACACATCGGGGGACACAGCGGGACCCAGCAGGACACAGCGTCAATACAGCGGGGACACCGCGGGACATAGTGGGGTACACAGCTGGGGACACAACGGGACACAGCAGTGGACACAGCGAGGACACAGTGGGACACAGCTGGGACACTGAGGGAACATAGAGGGACACAGCGGGACACAGCGGGGGACACAGAGTGGTACACAGCGGGACACAGCTGGAAACATAGCAAGGTCACAGCGGGGGAAAAAGCGGGACAACACGGGACACAGTGTGACACAGCGGGACAGAACGGTGACACAGCAGGGGCAAAGCGGGACAAAGCAGGGACACAGCGAGACACAGCGGGACACCGCGGGGGACACAGAGGGACACAGCGGGCACACACTGGGGACACAGCGGGACACAGCGGAACTCAGCGGGAGACACAGCAGTACACAGCGGGACACAGTGGGACACAGCAGGGACACAGTGGGGGACAGCGCAGGACACAGCGGGTCAGAGCGGGGAACACAGCGGGACACAGCGGGAGACACAGAGGGGTACACAGCGGGACACAGCGGGGAACACAGCGAGGACACAGCGGAACACAGCGGGACACAGCGTCGATACAGTGGGGACAGAGCAGGTCACAGCAAGGACACAGCGGGACACAGCGGGACACAGCTGGGGACACAGCGGGACACAGCGGGGACACAGCGGGAACTCAGCGGGGGACACAGCGGGACACAGCGTCGATAGAGCGGGCACACAGCATTACACAGCGTGGTACAAACTGTGGACACAACGGGACACAGTGGGGGCACAGCCGGACACAGCGGGACACAGTGGGACACAGCGGGGACAAAGCGTGAGACACAGCGGGGGACAGAGAGGGAGATAGCAGGGGACACAGCGAGGAAACAGCGGGACACAGCGGTGACACAGCGGGGACAAGGCGGGCGACTCAGCGGGACACAGCGGGGGACACAGCGGGACATAGCGGGGGACACAGCGAGGACCCTGCGGGACCCAGCGGGACACAGCGTATATACAGCGGGCACACAGTGTTACACAGCGTGGTACACAGCTGTGGACACAACGAAATACAGTGGGGGCACAGCGGGACATATCGGGACACAGTGGGACACAGCGGGGACAAAGCGTGAGACACAGCGGGGGACAGAGCGGGAGACAGCGGGGGACACAGCTAGGACACAGCGGGACATTGCGGGGACTCTGCGGGTGACTTCCGGGAGATTAAGAGGGACACCATGGAACACATGGGGACATTTTTGGAAACTGAACTGACCCTGCTGGGACACAGTGTTACTTTGCTGATGACTGTGCGAGACACAGAGGAGGACAGAGAGGGAAACAGCGGGGGACATATTTTGGGACACAGTTAGATTCAGCACGGACAAAGCTGGACACATGCGGGGTACACAGAGGGACACAGCGGGGACGCTCCGGGGATACAGCTTGACATTGCAGGACACAGCGGGACACAGCGGGGCACACATCAGGACAAAGCGGGACACAGCGTTGACACAGCAGAGACACAGTTTGGGACACATCGTGACATAGTGAGGTACACAGCTGGCGACACAGCGAGGACACAGCGGGACACTGCG
>NW_012298662.1:0-3943 GCF_000151885.1 Dipodomys ordii | reverse complement strand
GCAGAAGAAGCAGAAGCAGAAGGAGAAGCAGGAAAAGCAGAAGAAGCATTATGCAAAAGGAGAAGCAAAAGAAGGAGAAGGAGAAGCAGAGGCAGAAGAAGAAGCATAAGGACAAGCACAAGCAGAAGGAGATGCAGAAGGAGAAGCAGGAGGAGCAGAAGAAGCAGAAGATGAAGGAGAAGCAGAAGTAGGAGAAGGAGAAGGAGGAGAAGCAGAAGCAGAAGGAGAAGCAGAAGCGGAATGAGAAGCAGAAAGAGAAGCAGGAGAAGCACAAGAAGCAGAAGCAGGAGAAGCCGAAAGAGAAGAAGCAGAAGAAGCAGAATCAGAACCAGAAGTAGAATCAGAAGCAGAAGGAGAAGCAGCAGAAGAAGTAGAACCAGAAATTCAGGCAGGAGAAACAGAAGAAGCAGAAGCAGAAGCAGAAGGAGAAGCAAAAAGAGAAGCAGTAGGAGAAGTAGAAGAAGCAGCAGAAGGAGAAGCAGCAGAAGAAGCAGAAAAACAAGCAGGAGAAGCAGAAGCAGAAAGAGAAGTAGAAGCAGAAGAAACAGTAGCAGAAGAAGAAGCAGTAGAAGCACAAGAAGCAGAAGCAGGAGAAGCAGTAGCAGAAGATAAAGAAGAAGCATAAGAAGCAGAAGCAGAGTGAGAAACAGAAGAAGGAGAAGGAGCAGCAGAAGGTGAAGCAGAAGGAGATGCAGAAGCAGAAAGAGAAGCAGAAACAGATGAAGAAGAAGAAGGAGAAGTTGGAGAATCAGAAGAATCAGAAGCAGAAGCAGAAAGAGAACAGAAGAAGGAGAAGGAGAAGCAGAAGGAGAAGGACAAGTAGGAGAAGCAGAAGAAGCAGAAGCGGGAGAAGCAGAAGAAGAAGAAGAAGACACAGAAGAAGGAGAAGGAGCAGAAGGAGAAGCAGAATGAGAAGCAGAAGAAGCAGTAGCAGGAGAAGCAGACGCAGAAGAAACAGAAGAAGACCAAGAACCAGAAGGAGAACCTGAAGCAGAAGGAGAAGCAGAAGCAGCAGAAGCTGGAAAAGCAGAAGCAGAAGAAACAGAACAAGCAGAAGAAGCAGAAGCAGAACGAGAAGCAGAAGAAGAAGGAGAAAGAGAAGGATTAGGAGTAGGAGGAGCAGAAGCAGAATAAGAAGCAGAAAGAGAAGCAGAATGAGAAGCAGAAGGAGAAACAGAAGAAGCAGAAGCAGGAGAAGCAGAAGCAGAATGAGAAGCACAAGAAGGAGAAATTGAAGGAGAAGGAGAATGAGACGGAGAAGCAGAAGGAGAAGTAGGAGAAGCAGAAGAAGAAGAAACAGAAGAAGGAGAATAGCAGAAGCAGAAGCAGAAGGAGAAGCAGAAGCAGAAGGAGAAGCAGAAGAAGCAGAAGCTGAAGCAGAAGAAGAAGAAACAGAAAAAGCAGAAGAAGCAGAAGAAGAAGCAGCAGGAGAAGCAGATGAAGAAGAAGGAGAAAGAGAAGGATTAGGCGTAGGAGAAACAGAAGGATAAGCAGAAGCAGAAAGAGAAGGAGAAGGAGAAGCAGGAGAAGCAGAAGGAGCAGAAGCAGGAAAAGCAGAAGCATAATGAAAGGCAGAAGAAGGAGAAATTGAAACAGAAGAAGATGCAGAAGGAGAAGCAGAAGCAGAAGCAGTAGTAGAAGCAGAAGAAGGAGAAGCATAAAGAGAAACAGAAGGAGAAGCTGGAGAAGCAGAAGCAGGAGAAGCAGAATCAGAAGAATTAGAAGAAGGAGAACAAGCAGAAGCAGAAAGAGAAGCAGAAACAGAAGGAGAAGCAGAAATAGAAGCAGAAGAAGACGAAGAAGCAAAAGGAGAACCTGAAGCAGAAGGAGAAGCTGGAGAAGCAGAAGAAGAAGAATCTGGAGAAGAAGAAGGAGAACCAGAAGGAGAAGCAGAAGCAGAAAGAGAAGCAAAAGCAGAAGGAGAAGCAGAAGAAACAGAAGAAGCAGAATCAGTAGCAGAAGAAGCTGAAGATGCAGAAGCAGAAAGAGAAGCAGAAGGAATAGAAGAATGAGAAGGAGAAATTGAAGGAGAAGCAGAAGGAGAAGCAGGAAAAGCAGACGAAACAGAAGCAGACGGAGAAGCAGAAGAAGGAGAAGGAGAAGCCAGAGAAGAAGAAGAAGCAGAAGGAAAAGCACAAGCAGAAGGAGATGCAGAAGGAGAAGCAGGAAATGCAGAAGACACAGAAGCAGAAGGAGAAGAAGAAGGAGAAGAGTCAGAATCAGAAGAAGCAGAAATAGAAAGAGAAGCCGACGAAGAGAAGCAGAACGAGAAGCAGGAGAAGCAGAAGAAGCACAAGCGGGAGAAGCAGAAGAAGAAGAAACAGAAGAAGGAGAAGGAGCAGAAGCAGGAGAAGCAGAAGGAGAAGCAGAAAGAGAAGCAGGAAAAGCAGAAGAAGCAGAAGCAGGAGAAGCAGAAGGAGAAGAAACAGGAGAAGGACAAGAAGCAGAAAGAGAAGCAGTAGAAGCAGAAGAGGCAGGAAAAGCAGAAGCAGAAGAAAGAGAAGAAGAAGAAGATGAAGAAGAAGAAGAAGCAGCAGCAGCATAAGGAGAAGCATAAGGAGAAGTATAAGGAGAAGTAGTAGAAGCAGAAGAAGCAGAAGCAGGAGAAGCTGAAGCAGAAGAAAAAGAATAAGCAAAAGAAGCAGAAGCAGAAGCAGTGAGAGAAGCAGAAGAAGGAGAAGGAGAAGGAGCAGCAGAAGGAGAAGCAGAAGCAGAAAGAGAAGCAGAAACAGAAGGAGAACAAGAAGGAGAAGCAGGAGAATCAGAACAAGCAGAAAGAGAAGGAGAAGAAGGAGAAGCAGAAGTAGAATCAGAAGAAACAGAAGAAAAACAGAAGAAACAGAAGCAAAAGAAACAGAAGAAGGAGAAGAGCAGAAGCAGAAGCAGAAGGAGAAGCAGAAAGAGAAGCAGGAGAACCAGAAGAAGCAGGAGAAGCAGAAGCAGAAGAAACAGGAGAAGCCGAAGAAGCAGAAGCAGAATCTGAAGCAGAAGGAGAAACAGAAGAAGCACAATCTGAAGCAGAACAAACAGAAATAGTAGAATAAGCAGAAGCAGAAGCACCAGGAGAAGCAAAAGAAGGAGAAGGATAAGCAGAGGCAGAAGAAGAAGCATAAGGACAAGCACAAGCAGAAGGAGATGTAGAAGGAGAAGCAGGAGAAGCAGAAGATGAAGGAGAAGCAGAAGGAGGAGAAGGAGAAGGAGGAGAAGCAGAAGCAGAAGGACAGGCAGAAGCGGAATGAGAACCAGAAAGAGAAGCAGGAGAAGCACAAGAAGCTGAAGCAGGAGAAGCCGAAAGAGAAGAAGCAGAAGAAGCAGAATCAGAAGCAGAAGTAGAAGCAGAAGGAGAAGCAGCAGAAGAAGTAGAACCAGAAATTCAGGCAGGAGAAACAGAAGAAGCAGAAGCAGAAGCAGAAGGAGAAGCAAAAAGAGAAGCAGTAGGAGAAGTAGAAGAAGCGGCAGAAGGAGAAGCAGCAGAAGAAGCTGAAAAACAAGCAGGAGAAGCAGAATCAGAAAGAGAAGTAGAAGCAGAAAAAACAGAAGCAGAAGAAGAAGCAGTAGAAGCACAAGAAGCAGAAGCAGGAGAAGCAGAAGCAGAAGATAAAGAAGAAGCATAAGAAGCAGAAGCAGAGGGAGAAACAAAAGAAGGAGAAAGAGCAGAAGAAGGTGAAGCAGAAGGAGATGCAGAAGCAGAAAGAGAAGCAGAAACAGAAGGAGAAGAAGAAGGAGAAGTTGGAGAATCAGAATAAGCAGAAGCAGAAGCAGAAAGAGAAGGAGAAGAAGGAGAAGGAGAAGCAGAAGGAGAAGGACAAGCAGGAGAAGCAGAAGATGCAGAAGCGGGAGGAGCAGAAGAAGAAGAAGAAGAAGAAGGTGTCATGATGACTCACAGAAGGAAGAGAAGGAGCAGATGGAGAAGCAGAAGCAGACCGAGAAGCAAAAGAGAAGC
>NW_012298661.1:0-1846 GCF_000151885.1 Dipodomys ordii | reverse complement strand
CAGCGAGGACACAGCGGGTCACAGCGGGACACAGCGTGGGACAAAGCAGGAGACAGCGGGGGACACAGCGAGGACACAGCTGGACACAGCGGGGTACACAGCGGGACACAGCGGAGGACACAGAAGGGTACACAGCGGGACACAGAGATAAACACAGCGAGGTCACAGCGGGGGCCAAAGCAGGACAACACGGGACACAGTGTGACACAGTGTGACACAGCGGGGACACTGCAGGGGCACAGCGGGGCAAAACGGGCGACACAGCGGGACACAGTGGGACACAGCTTGGGAAACAGCGGGGGACAGCTGGGGACAGAGAGGGGACACAGCGGGACACCGGGGGCACACAATGGGGACACAGCGGGGGACACAGCGGAACACAGCGAGTCACAGCCGGGGACACTGCGGGACACAGCGGGGGACACAGAGGGGTACACAGCGGGACACAGCCGGGAACACAGCGCGGACACAGTGGGACACACCGGGACACAGCGTCAATACAGCGGGGACAGAGCGGGTCACAGCAGGGACACAGCGAGACACAGCGGGGGACACAGTGGGACACAGCAGGGACACAGCGGGACACAGCGGGGGACACAGCGGAACACAGCTTGGGACACAGCGAGGACAAAGCGGGACACAGCGGGACACAGCGGGGACACACCAGGGACACAGCAGGGACACAATGGCGGACACAGCGGGGGACTCAGCGGGACACAACGGGGAACACAGCTGGGGACACAAAGGGACACAGCAGTGGACACAGCAAGGACACAGCGGGACACAGCGGGGACACTGCGGGAACATAGAGGGACACAGCGGGATACCGAGCGGGACACAGCGGGGTCACAGAGTGGTACACAGCGGGACACAGCGGGAAACACAACGAGGTCACAGCGGGGGACAAAGCGGGACAACACGGGACACAGTGTGACACAGCGGGACACAGCGGGACACAGCGGGGGACACAGCGGGGGACAGAGAGGTGACACAGTGGGACACAGCGGGGACACAGCTGGACACAGCGGGGTACACAGAGGGACACAGCGGGCACACAGTGGGGACACAGCGGGACACAGCGGGGACAGAGCAGGACAGAGCATGACACAGCGAGGACACATTGGGCCACAGCGAGGTACACAGCTGGGGACACAACGGGACACAGCGGGGGACACAGCGAGGACACAGCGGGACACAGCGGGACACAGCGGGACACTGCGGGAACATAGCGGGACACAGCGGGGTACACAGCGGGACACAACGGGTCACAGCTGGGGACATAGCGGGGACACAGCAGGACACAGCGGGAGACACAGCGAGGACACAGCGTCACACAGCGGAACACAGCAGGGGACAAAGCGGGAGACAGCGGGGGACACAGCGAGGGCACAGAGGGACACAGCGGCCACACAGAGGGGACTCAGCGGGGGACACAGCAGGGGACAAAGAGGGACACCACGGGACACAGTGGGACACAGCGGGACCCTGCGGGGACACAGCAGGACAAAGCGGGGGACACGGCGGGACACAGCGGGACAAAGTGGGGGACACAGTGGGACACAGTGGAGACAGAGATGGGCCACAGCGGGACACAGCCGTGACACCGCTGGACACAGCGGGGTACACAGCAGGACACAGCGGGACACAGCGGGGACTCACCAGGGGACACAGCGGGGGACAAACTGGGACACCACGGGACACAGTGGGACACAGCGGGACACAGCGGGGACACTGCGGGAACATAGCGGGACACAGCGGGGTACACAGCGGGACACAGCAGTGGACACAGCGGGACACAGCGGGGGACACAGCGAGCACACAGCGGGTCACAGCGGGACACAGCGTG
>NW_012298660.1:0-2097 GCF_000151885.1 Dipodomys ordii | reverse complement strand
GGTCCACAGCGGGGACACAGCGGGACACAGAGGGTCCACAGCGGGGACACACCGGGACATTGAGGGTCACAGCAGGGACACAGCGGGACAAAGCGGGACACAGCAGGGGACACAGCGGGGGACACAGCGGGACACAGCAGGGGACACAGCGAGGACACAGCGGGACACAGCGGGAGACACAGCGAGGACACAGCGGGACACAGCGGGGGAAAAAGCGGGACACAGCGGGGACACAGCAGTGGACAAAGCGGGAGACAGCTGGGGACACAGCGGGACACAGCGGGGGACACAGCGGGGGACACAGCGGGGGACACAGCGGGGGACACAGCGGGACACAGTGGGACACAACTGGGGACACAGCGGTACATAGCGATGGACACAGCGGGACACAGTGGTGGACACAGCAAGGACACAGCGAGACACAGCGTCGATACAGCGGGGACAGAGTGGGCCACAGCGGGGTACACAGCTGGGGACACAACGGGGCACATCGGGGGACACAGCAAGTACTCAGCTGAACACAGCGTGGGACACAGTGAGGACACAGGGGGACACAGCAGGACACAGCGGGACACAGCAGGAACACAGCAGTAGACACAGCGGGACAAAGCAGGGGACACAGCGGGACACAGCGGGGGACACAGGGAGGACAGAGCGGGACACAGTGGGGACACAGCGGGGACTCAGCGGGGGACACAGCGGGGGACAAAGCAGGACACAGCGGGACACAGCGGGACACAGCATCGATACAGCGGGGACACAGCGGGACACAGCGGGGTACACAGCTGGGGACACAACGGAACACAGCGGGGAACACATCGAGGACACAGCAGGACACAGCAGGGACACAGCGGGGACACTGCGGGAACATAGCAGGACACAGCGGGGTAAACAGCGGGACACAGCTTGGGACACAGCGGGGACATAGCGGGACACAGCGGGGGACACAGCGAGGACACAGTGGGACACAGCGTGGGACAAAGTGGGAGACAGCGGGGCACACAGCGAGGACACAGCAGGACACCGAGGGGACTCAGCGGGGGACACAGCGGGGACACAGCAGGGACACAGAGGGGGACACAGTAGGACAGAGCGGGGGACACAGCGGGGGACAGAGGGGGACACCACGAATAACAGAGCAAGGACCCAGCGGGACCCAGCGGGACACAGATTCGATACAGCGGGATTCACAGCGTTACAAAGCGGGTTACACAGCTGGGGACACAAAGGGACACAGTGGTGGACACAGCGGGACACAGCGGGACAGAGTGGGACACAGACGGGATAAAGCATGAGACACAGCGGGGGACAGAGCGAGAGACAGCGGGGGACACAGCGAGGACACAGCGGGACACAGCGGGGACACAGCGGGGACACAGCGGGGACTCAGCTGGGGACACAGCGGGGGACAAAGCGGGACACCACGGAACACAGCGGGACAGAGCAGGACACCGAGGGTACTCAGCGGCGGACACAGCTGGGGACAAAGCAGGACACCATGGGACACAGTGTGACACAGCAGGACACAGAGGGGCCACAGCGGGGACACACTGGGACACTGAGGGTCACAGCAGGGACACAGCGGGACAAAGCGGGACACATCAGGACACAGCGGGGGACACAGCGGGACACAGCAGGGGACACAGCAAGGACACAGCGGGACACAGCGGGAGACACAGCGAGGACACAGCGGGACACAGCGGGGGAAAAAGCGGGACACAGCGGGGACACAGCAGTGGACACAGCGGAAGACAGCGGGGGACACAGCGGGACACAGCAGGGGACAAAGCGGGGGCCACAGCGGGACACAGTGGGACACAACTGGGGACACAGCGGTACAGAGCGGTGGACACAGCGGGACACAGCGGTGGTCACAGCGAGGACACAGCGGGACCCAGCGGGACACAGCGTCGATACAGCGGGGACAGAGTGGGCCACAGCGGGGTACACAGCTGGGGACACAACGGGGCACATCGGGGGACACAGCAAGTACTCAGCGGAACACAGCGTGGGACACAGTGAGGACACAGGGGGACACAGCAGGACACAGCGGGACACAGCAGGAACACAGCAGTAGACACAGCGGGACACAGCAGG
>NW_012298659.1:0-2478 GCF_000151885.1 Dipodomys ordii | reverse complement strand
ATCACTCTGTGTCCCCGCTGTGTCCAGCTGTGTCCTCGCTGTGTCCTCCGCTGTCTCCTGCTTTGTCCCACGCTGTGTCCTACTGTGTCCCACTGTGTCCCTGCAGTGTCCCCCGCTGTGTCCCGCTGTGTCCCGCTGTGTCCCCCGCTGTGTCCTGCTGGGTCCCGCTGTGTCCCCGCTGTGTCCCCGCTGTGTCCCCTGTGTCCCCCGCTGTGTCCCACTGTGTCCCCCGCTGTGTCCCGCTGTGTCCACTGCTGTGACCCCGTCGTGCCTTGCTGTGTCCCACTGTGTCCCCCATTCTCCCTCGCTGTGTCCTTGCTGTGTCCCTCTGTGTCCCGCTGTGTCCCCCAGTGTCCACAGCTGTGTTCCGCTGTGTCACCGCTGTGTCCCGCTGTGTCCTCGCTGTGTCCCCTGCTGTGTCCTTCTTTGTCCCTGCTGTGTACCCCGCTGTGTCCCGCTGTGTCCCCCACTGTGTCCCGCTGTGTCCCCTGCTGTGTCCCCACTGTGTCACGCTTTGTTTCGCTGTGTCCGGCTGTGTCCTCGCTCTGTCTCCCTCAGTGTCCACCTGTGTCACGCTCTGTCTCTTCTGTGTCCCTCTGTGTCCAGCTCTGTCCCCTCTGTGTGTCCGCTGTGTCCCGCTGTGTACCCTTCTGTGTCCAGCTGTGTCCCCTCTGTGTCCTCCTGTGTCCATTCTCTGTCCCCCGCTGTCCACCGCTGTGTCCCCCGGCTGTGTCCCGCAGTGTCCCCGCTGTGTCTCGCTGTGTCCTACTGTGTCCCGTGGTGTCCCGCTTTTTTCCCTCTATGTCCCCTGCTGAGTCCCCTCTGTGTCCCCGCTGTGTCCAGCTGTGTCCTCGCTGTGTCCTCTGCTGTCTCCCGCTTTGTCCCACGCTGTGTCCTACTGTGTCCCACTGTGTCCCTGCTGTGTCCCCCGCTGTGTCCCGCTGTGTCCCGCTGTGTCCCCGCTGTGTCCCCCGCTGTGTCTCGCTGTGTCCCCCGCTGTGTCCTGCTGGGTCCCGCTGTGTCCCTCGCTGTGTCCCGCTGTGTCCCCGCAGGTTCACCGCTGTTTCACGCTGTGTCCTGCTGTGTTCCGTGGTGTCCCTGCTGAGTCCCCCCTGTGTCCCGCTGTGTCACCCGCTGTGTCCCCCGCTGTGTCCCGCTGTGTCCCTCTGTGTCTCCTGCTGTGTCCCCAGCTCTGTCCCTCTGTGTCCTCCGCTGTGTCCCTGCTGTGTCCCCGCTGTGTCCCGCTGTTTCCCGTCGTGTCCCCCGCTGTGTCCCGCTTTGTCCCCACTTTGTCCCCCACTGTGTCCCGCTGTGTCCCCTGCTGTGTCCCCGCTGTGTCACACTGTGTTCCACTGGGTCCGGATGTGTCCTGGCTGTGTCTCCCACAGTGTTCCGCTGTGTCCTTGTTGTGTCCCCCGCTGTGTCCCGGTGATTTCCCCGCTGTGTCCCGCTGTGTCCCCGCTGTGTGTCCTCTATGTCCCGCTGTGTACCCAGCTGTGTCCAGCTGTGTCACCGCTGTGTTCCGCTGTGTCCCCTCTCTGTCCCCCGCTATCCCCTCCTGTGTCCAATGCTGTCTCCCGCTGTGTCCCGCTGTGTCCCCCATTTTGTCCCGCTGTGTCCCCGCAGTGTCGCCGCTGTGTCCCAATGTGACACACTGTGACCCGTGGTGTCCCGCTTTGTCCCCCGCTCTGTCCCCCGCTGTGTCCCCCCTCTGTGTCCCGCTGTGTCCTGTTGTGTCCCCCATGTGTCCCGCTGTATCCCGCTGTATTCCGTGGTGTCCCGTTTGTCCCCCGCTGTGTCCCCCGCTGAGTCCCCGCTTTGTCCCCGCTGTGACCCGCTGTGTCCCGCTGTGTCCCGCTGTGTCCCGCTATGTCCCCCACTGTGTCCCGTTGTGTCCCCAGCTATGTACCCTGCTGTGTCACGCTGTGTCCCCGCTGTATCGACGCTGTGTCCCGCTGGGTCCCGCTGTGTACTCTCTGTGTTCCACACTGTGTCCCGCTGTGTCGCCCGCAGTGTCCCTCGCTGTTTCCCGCTGTGTCCCCCGCTGTGTCCCTGCTGTGCCCCGCTGTGTCCCGCTGTGTACTGCTGTGTCCCCCTCTGAGTCCCGCTGTGTCCCCGCTGTTTCCCAATGTGTCCTCACTGTGTCCCCCGCTATGTCCCGCTGTGTCCCCCCTGTGTCCCCTGCTGTGTCCCGCTCTGTCCCTCTGTGTCCCCTGCTGTGTCCCCTGCTCTGTCCCACTGTGTCCCCCGCTGTCTCCCTGCTGTTTCCCCGCTGTGTCCCGCTGTGTCCCACTGTGTCCCAGATGTGTCCCGCTGTGTACTCGCTGTGTCCCCTGCTGTGTCCCCTTTGTCCCCCTGTGTCCCCCGCTGTGTCCCGCTGTGTCCCCCGCTGTGTCCCGCTCTGTCCCCTGCTGTGTCCCCGCTGTGTCCCGCTGTGTCCTGCTGTGTCCCGCTGTGACCGTTTTGAGTCCCGCTATA
>NW_012298658.1:0-3943 GCF_000151885.1 Dipodomys ordii | reverse complement strand
GTTGCAGCAGAAGCAGAAGGAGAAGCAGAAGGAAAAGCAGAAGAACGAGAAGGAGAAGGAGAAACAGAAGGAGAAGCAGAAGGAGAATCAGAAGGAGAAGCAGAAGAAGCAGAAGGAGAAGCAGAAGGAGAAACAGAAGCAGAAGAAACAGCAGAAAGAGAAGCAGAAGCAGAAGAAGATGCAGAAGGAGAAGCAGGAGAAGCAGAAGAAGCAGAAGCAGAAGGAGAAGTAGAAGAAGGAGAAGGAGAAGGAAGAGCCGCAGATGCAATAGGAGACTCAGAAAGATAAGCAGAAGCAGAATGAGAAGGAGAAAGAGAAGCAGTAGAAGCATTAGAAGCAGGAAAAGCAGAAGCAGAAGAAAGAGAAGAAGACGAAGAAGAAGAAGAAGCATAAGGAGAAGCATAAGGAGAAGCATAAGGAGAAGTATAAGGAGAAGCAGTAGAAGCAGAAGAAGCAGAAGCAGGAGAAGCTGAAGCAGAAGAAAAAGAATAAGCAAAAGAAGCAGAAGCAGTGGGAGAAGCAGAAGAAGGAGAAGGAGAAGGAGCAGCAGAAGGAGAAGCAGAAGCAAAAGAGAAGCAGAAACAGAAGGAGAACAAGAAGGAGAAGCAGGAGAATCAGAAGAAGCAGAAAGAGAAGGAGAAGAAGGAGAAGCAGAAGTAGAATCCGAAGAAACAGAAGAAGAAGAAGCAGAAGAAACAGAAGCAAAAGAAACAGAAGAAGGAGAAGAGCAGAAGCAGAAGCAGAAGGAGAAGCAGAAGCAGAAGGAGAAGCAGAAAGAGAAGCAGGAGAAGCAGAAGAAGCAGGAGAAGCAGAAGCAGAAGAAACAGGAGAAGCCGAAGAAGCAGAAGCAGAATCTGAAGCAGAAGGAGAAACAGAAGAAGCACAATCTGATGCAGAAACAAAAGAAACAGAAATAGTAGAATAAGCAGAAGTAGAAGCACCAGGACAAGCAGAAGAACAAGAAGGAGAAGGCGAAAGAGAAGGATTAGGAGTAGGAGAAGCAAAAGGATAAGCTGAAGCAGAAAGAGACGCAGAAGGAAAAGCAGCACGAGAAGTAGGAGAAGCAGGAGAAGCATAAGCAAGAGAAGCAGAAGAAACAGAAGACGCAGAAGCAGAATGAGAAGCAGAAGGAGAAATTGAAGCAGAAGGAGAAGCAGAAGAAGGAGAAGGAGAAGTAGAAGCAGAAAGAGAAGCAGAACGAGAAGCAGGAGAAGCAGAAGCAGGAGAAGCAGAAACAGAAGAAGGAGAAGAAGCAGAAGCAGAAGGAGAAGCAGAAACAGAAGGAAAAGCAGAAAGAGAAGCAGAAGAAGCAGTAGCAGGAGAAGCAGAAGCAGAAGAAGCCGAAGAAGCAGAAGCAGAACCTGAAGCAGAAGGAGAAGCAGAAGAAGCAGAATCTGGAGAAGCAGAAGGAGAAGCAGAAGCAGAAAGAGAAGCAAAAGCATAAGGAGAAGCATAAGGAGAAGCAGAAGAAACAGAAGAAGCAGAGGCAGTAGCAGAAGAAGCAGAAGATGCAGAAGCAGAAGGAGAAGCAGAAGGAAAAGCAGAAGAACGAGAAGGTGAGGGAGAAGGAGAAACAGAAGGAGAAGCAGAAAGAGAAGCAGTAGAAGGAGCAAGAGAAGGAAAAGCAGCAGGAGAAGCAGAAAGAGCAGCAGAAGGAGGAGCAGGAGATGCAGAAACAGGAGAAGCATAAGCAGAACAAACAGGAGAAGGACAAGAAGCAGAAGGAGAAGCAGAAACAGAAGGAGAAGCAGAAAGAGAAGGAGGGGAATCAGAAGAAGCAGAAGCAGAAGCATAAGAACCCGAATTAGCAAAAGGAGAACCTCAGGCAGAAGGAGAAGCAGGAGAAGCAGAAGAAGCAGAATCTGGAGAGGCAGAAGGAGAAGCAGAAGCAGAAAGAGAATCAAAATCAGAAGGAGAAGCAGAAGAAACAGAAGAAGTAGAAGCAGTAGCAGTTGTAGCAGAAGCAGAAGGAGAAGCAGAAGTAAAAGCAGAAGTACAAGAAGGAGAAGTAGAAACAGAAGGAGAAGCAGAAGGAGAAGCAGAAAGAGAAGCAGGTAAAGCGGAAGAAGAAGAAGCAGAAGGAGAATAAGAAGGAGAAGCAGAAGAAGGAGAAGGAGAAGCAGAAGCAGAAGAAGATGCAGAAGGAAAAGCAGAAGAAGCAGAAGCAGAAGGAGAAGCAGGAAAAGCAGAAGAAGCAGAAGCAAAAGGAGAAGCAAAAGAAGGAGAAGGAGAAGCAGAGGCAGAAGAAGAAGCATAAGGACAAGCACAAGCAGAAGGAGATTCAGAAGGAGAAGCAGGAGAAGCAGAAGAAGCAGAAGATGAAGGAGAAGCAGAAGTAGGAGAAGGAGAAGGAGGAGAAGCAGAAGAAGCAGAAGATGAAGGAGAAGCAGAAGTAGGAGAAGGAGAAGGAGGAGAAGCAGAAGCAGAAGGAGAAGCAGAAGCGGAATGAGAAGCAGAAAGAGAAGCAGGAGAAGCACAAGAAGCAGAAGCAGGAGAAGCCGAAAGAGAAGAAGCAGAAGAAGCAGAATCAGAATCAGAAGTAGAAGCAGAAGCAGAAGGAGAAGCAGCCGAAGAAGTAGAATCAGAAATTCAGGCAGGAGAAACAGAAGAAGCAGAAGCAGAAGGCGAAGCAAAAAGAGAAGGAGAAGGAGAAGGAGAAGTAGAAGAAGCAGCAGAAGGAGAAGCAGCAGAAGAAGCAGAAAAACAAGCAGGAGAAGCAGAAGCACAAAGAGAAGTAGAAGCAGAAGAAGCAGAAGAAAAGAAGAAGAAGCAGTAGAAGCATAAGAAGCAGAAGCAGGAGAAGCAGAAGCAGAAGATAAAGAAGAAGCATAAGAAGCAGAAGCAGAGGGAGAAACAGAAGAAGGAGAAAGAGCAGCAGAAGGTGAAGCAGAAGGAGATGCAGAAGCAGAAAGCGAAGCAGAAACAGAAGGAGAAGAAGAAGGAGAAGTTGGAGAATCAGAAGAAGCAGAAGCAGAAGCAGAAAGAGAAGGAGAAGAAGGAGAAGGAGAAGCAGAAGGAGAAGGACAAGCAGGAGAAGCAGAAGAAGCAGAAGCGGGAGACGCAGAAGAAGAAGAAACAGAAGAAAGAGAAGGAGCAGAAGGAGAAGCAGAAGCAGAAGGAGAAGCAGAAAGAGAAGCAGAAGAAGCAGAAGAAGCAGTAGCAGGAGAAGCAGAAGCAGAAGAAACAGAAGAAGCCCAAGAAGCAGAAGGAGACCTGAAGCAGAAGGACAAGCAGAAGCAGCAGAAGCTGGAAAAGCAGAAGCAGAAGAAACAGAACAAGGAGAAGAAGCAGAAGCAGAACGAGAAGCAGAAGAATAAGAAGGAGAAAGAGAAGGATTAGGAGTAGGAGGAGCAGAAGGAGAATCAGAAGCAGAAAGAGAAGCAGAAGGAGAAGCAGAAGGAGAAACAGAAGAAGCAGAAGTAGGAGAAGCAGAAGCAGAAGCAGAATGAGAAGCACAAGAAGGAGAAATTGAAGGAGAAGGAGAATGAGACGGAGAAGCAGAAGGAGAAGTAGGAGAAGCAGAAGAAGAAAGAGAAGAAGCAGAAGTAGGAGAAGCAGAAGCAGAATGAGAAGCACAAGAAGGAGAAATTGAAGGAGAAGGAGAATGAGACGGAGAAGCAGAACGAGAAGTAGGAGAAGCAGAAGCAGAAGAAGCAGGAGAAGCAGAAGCAGAAGAAACAGAAGAAGGAGAAGAGCAGAAGTAGAAGGAGACGGAGAAGCAGAAGCAAGAGGAGAAGCAGAAGAAGGAGAAGCTGAAGCAGAAGAAGAAGAAACAGAAAAAGCAGAAGAAGCAGAAGAAGAAGCAGCAGGAGAAGCAGAAGAAGAAGAAGGAGAAGGAGAAAGAGAAGGATTAGGAGTAGGAGAAACAGAAGGATAAGCAGAAGGAGAAAGAGAAGGAGAATGAGAAGGAGAAGCAGGAGAAGCAGAAGAAGCAGAAGCAGGA
>NW_012298657.1:0-3944 GCF_000151885.1 Dipodomys ordii | reverse complement strand
GAGAAGGAGAAGCAGAAGATTTATGCTGAAGGAGAAGCAGGAGAAGCAGAAGAAGCTAAAGCAGAAGGAGAAGCAGAAGTAGGAGAAGGATAAGGAGAAGGAAGGGCAGCAGAAGCAATAGGAGAAGCAGAAGGAGAAGGAGAAGCAGAATGAGAAGAAGAAAGAGAAGCAGAAGAAGCAGAAGAAGCAGGAAAAGCAGAAGCAGAAGAAAGAGAAGAAGAAGAAGAAGAAGAAGAAGAAGAAGAAGAAGAAGAAGAAGAAGAAGAAGAAGAAGAAGAAGAAGAAGAAGATGAAGAAGAAGAGGAAGAGAGAGAGAGAGAGAGAGAGAGAAGAAGCATAAGGAGGAACATAAGGAGAAGCAGTAGAAGCAGAAGAAGCAGAAGCAGAAGAAGCAGAAGCAGAAGAAAAAGAATAAGCAGAAGAAGCAGAAGCAGAAGCAGGGGGAGAATCAGAAGAAGGATAAGGATAAGGAGCAGCAGAAGGAGAAGCAGAAGCAGAATGAGAAGCAGAAACAGAAGGAGAACAAGAAGGAGAAGCAGGAGAATCAGAAGAAGCAGAAGTAGAGGCAGAAAGAGAAGGAGAAGAAGGAGAAGCAGAAGTAGCATCAGAAGAAACAGAAGAAGAAGCAGAAGAAGGAGAAGAGCAGAAGCAGAAGCAGAAGGAGAAGCAGAAGGAGAAGCAGGAGAAGCAGAAGAAGCAGGAGAAGCAGAAGCAGAAGAAACAGGCGAAGCCGAAGAAGCAGAATCATAATCTGAAGCAGAAGGAGAAACAGAAGAAGCACAATCTGAAGCAGAAGCAGAAGAAACAGTAATAGTAGAATAAGCAGAAGCAGAAGCAGCAGGAGAAGCAGAAGAAGAAGACGGAGAAGGCGAGAGAGAAGGATTAGGAGTAGGAGAAGCAAAGGATAAGCAGAAGCAGAAAGTGACGCAGAAGGAAAATCAACACAAGAAGTAGGAGAAGCAGGAGAAGCAGGAGAAACAGAAGACGCAGAAGCAGAATGAGAAGCAGAAGGAGAAATTGAAGCAGAAGCAGAAGGAGAAGCAGAAGCAGAAGGAGAAGCAGAAGAAGGAGAAGGAGAAAGAGAAGCAGAAAGAGAAGCAGAACGAGAAGCAGGAGAAGCAGAAGCAGGAGAAGCAGAAGCAGAAGAAACAGAAGGAGAAGAAGCAGAAGCAGAAGCAGAAACAGAAGGGAAAGCAGAAAGAGAAGCAGGAGAAGCAGAAGAAGCAGCAGCAGGAGAAGCAGAAGCAGAAGAAGCCGAAGAAGCAGAAGCAGAACCTGAAGCAGAAGGAGAAGCAGGAGAAGCAGCATCTGGAGAAGCAGAATGAGAAGCTGAAGGAGAAGCAGAAGCGGAAAGAGAATCAAAAGCAGCAGGAGAAGCAGAAGAAACAGAAGAAGCAGAAGCAGTAGCAGTTGCAGGAGAAGCAGAAGGAAAAGCAGAAGAACGAGAAGGAGAAGGAAAAACAGAAGCAGAAGCAGAAGGAGAATCTGAAGGAGAAGCAGAAGAAGCAGCAGGAGAAGCAGAAGGAGAAGCAGAAGCAGAAGACGCAGCAGAAGGAGAAGAAAAAGCAGAAGAAGATGCAGAAGGAGAAGCTGGAGAAGCAGAAGAAGCAGACGCAGAAGAAGAATTAGAAGTTGGAAACGGAGAAGGAAGAGCAGCAGAAGCAATAGAAGAAGCAGAAGGAGAAACAGAAGCAGAATGAGAAGCAGAAAGTGAAGCATTAGAAGCAGAAGAAGCAGGAAAACAGAAGCAGAAGAAAGAGAAGAGGAAGAAGAAGAAGAAGAAGAAGAAGAAGAAGAAGAAGAAGAAGAAGAAGAAGAAGAAGAAGAAGAAGAAGAAGAAGAAGAAGAAGAAGAAGAAGAAGGAGAAGAAGAAGAGGAAGGAGAAATAGGACAAACATAAGGAGAAGCAGTAGAAGCAGAAGAAGCAGAAGCAGGAGAAGCAGAAGAAAAAGAATAAGCATAAGAAGCAGAATCAGAGGGAGTAGGAGAAGACGGAGAAGGAGCAGCAAAAGGAGAAGCAGAAGGAGAAGCAGAAGGAGAAGAAGATGCAGAAGGAGAAGCAGAAGAAACAGAAGCAGAAGGAGAAGCAGAAGTAGGGGAAGGGGAAGGAGAAGGAGAAGGAAGGGCAGCAGAAGCAATAGGAGAAGCAGAAGGAGAAGCCGAAGCAGAATGAGAAGCAGAAAGAGAAGCAGTAGAAGCAGAAGAAGCAGGAAAAGCAGAAGCAGACGAAAGAGAAGAAGAGGAACAAGAAGAAGAAGACGAAGAAGAAGAAGAAGAAGAAGCAGCAGCATAAGGAGAACCGTAAGGAGAAGCAGTAGAAGCAAAAGAAGCAGAATCAGGAGAAGCAGAAGCGGAAGAAAAAGAATAAGCAAAAGAAGCAGAAGCAGAAGCACTGGGAGAAGCAGAAGCAGAAGGAGAAGGAGCAGCAGAAGGAGAAGCAGAAGCAGAAAGAAAAGCAGAAACAGAAGGACAACAAAAGGAGAAGCAGGAGAATCAGAAGAAGCAGAAGTAGAAGCAGAAAGAGAAGGAGAAGAAGGAGAAGCAGAAGTAGAATCAGAAGAAACAGAAGAAGAAGAAGCAGAAGAAACAGAAGCAAAAGAAACAGAAGAAGGAGAAGAGCAGAAGCAGAAGCAGAAGGAGAAGCAGAAGCAGAAGGAGAAGCAGAAAGAGAAGCAGGAGAAGCAGAAGAAGCAGGAGAAGCAGAAGCAGAAGAAACAGAAGAAGCCGAAGAAGCAGAAGCAGAATCTGAAGCAGAAATAGAAACAGAAGAAGCACAATCTGAAGCAGAAGCAGAAGAAACAGAAATAGTAGAATAAGCAGAAGCAGAAGCAGCAGGAGAAGCAGAAGAAGAAGACGGAGAAGGCGAGAGAGAAGGATTAGGAGAAGGAGAAGCAAAAGGATAAGCAGAAGCAGAAAGAGACGCAGAATGAAAAGCAGCACAAGAAGTAGGAGAAGCAGGAGAAGCAGAAGCAGGAGAAGCAGAAGAAACAGAACATGCAGAAGCAGAATGAGAAGCAGAAGGAGAAATTGAAGCAGAAGCAGAAGGAAAAGCAGAAGCAGAAGGAGAAGCAGAAGAAGGAGAAGGAGAAGCAGAAAGAAAAGCAGAAAGAGAAGCAGAACGAAAAGCAGGAGAAGCAGAAGCCGGAGAAGCAGAAGCAGAATTAACAGAAGAAGGAGAAGAAGCAGAAGCAGAAGGAGAAGCAGAAGCAGAAAGAGAAGCAAAAGCATAAGGAGAAGCAGAAGGAGAAGCAGAAGAATCAAAAGAAACAGAAAGAGTAGCAGAAGAAGCTGAAGATGTAGAAGCAGAAAAAGAAGCACAATAAATAGCAGAAGAACGAGAAGGAGAAGGAGAAACAGAAGGAGAAGCAGAAGGAGAACCAGAAAGAGAATCAGGAAAAGCAGAAGAAACAGAAGCAGACGGAGAAGTAGAAGAAGGAGAAGGAGAAGCAGAAGAAGAAGAAGAATCACAAGGAAAAGCACAAGCAGAAGGAGATGCAGAAGGAGAGGCAGGAGAAGGAGAAGAAGCAGAAGCAGAAGGAGAACTAAAGAGAAGAAGCAGAAGCAGAAGAAGCAGAAGTAGAAAGAGAAGCCGACGAAGAGAAGCCGAACGAGAAGCAGGAGAAGCAGAAGAAGCAGAAGCGGGAGAGGCAGAAGAAGAAGAAACAGAAGAAGGAGAAGGAGCAGAAGCAGAAGGAGAAGCACAAGGAGAAGCAGAAAAAGAAGGAGAAGCAGAAAGAGAAGGAGGAGAAGCAGAAGAAGCAGAAGCAGGAGAAGCAGAAGCATAAGAATCCGAAGAAGCAGAAGCAGAACCTGAAGCAGAAGGAGAAGCAGGAGAAGCAGAAGAAGCAGTATCTGGAGAAGCAGAATGACAAGCTGAAGGAGAATCAGAAGCAGAAAGATAATCAAAACAGAAGGAGAAGCAGAAGAAACAGAAGAAGCAGAAG
>NW_012298656.1:0-3944 GCF_000151885.1 Dipodomys ordii | reverse complement strand
TCAAAGCAGGAGAAGCCGAAAGAGAAGAAGTAGAAGAAGCAGAAACTGAAGCAGAAGAAGCAGAAGCAAAAGGAGAAGCAAAAGAAGGAGAAGGAGAAGCAGAAGCAGAAGCACAAGGAAAAGCACAAGCAGAAGGAGATGCAGAAGGAGAAGCAGGAGAAGCAGAAGAAGCAGAAGCTGAAGGAGAAGCAGAAGTAGGAGAAGGTGAAGGAGGAGAAGCAGAAGGAGAAGCAGAAGCAGAATGAGAAGCAGAAAGAGAAGCAGGAGAAGGACAAGAAGCAGAAGCAGGAGAAGCCGAAAGAGAAGAAGCAGAAGAAGCAGAAACATTAGCAGAACGAGAAGCAGAAGCAGAAGGAGAAGCAGCAGAAGAAGTAGAACCAGAAATTCAGGCAGGAGAAACAGAAGAAATAGAAGCAGAAGCAGAAGGAGAAGCAAAAAGAGAAGCACAAGGAGTAGTAAAAGAAGCAGCAGAAGGAGAAGCAGCAGAAGAAGCAGAAAAACAAGCAGGAGAAGCAGAAGCAGAAATAGAAGTAGAAGCAGAAGAAGAAGAACCAGAAGAAGAAGCAGTAGAAGCATAAGAAGCAGAAGCAGGAGAAGCAGAAGCAGAAGAAAAAGAAGAAGCATTAGAAGCAGAAATAGAAGCATAGGCAGAAACAGAAGAAGGAGAAGGAGCAGCAGAAGGTGAAGCAGAAGGAGATGCAGAAGCAGAAAGAGAAGCAGAAACAGAAGGAGAATTTGGAGAATCAGAAGAAGCAGAAGCAGGAAGAGAAGCAGAAGAGGGACAAGGAGAAGCAGAAGCAGAAGGACAATCAGGAGAAGCAGAAGAAGCAGAAGCGGGAGAAGCAGAAGAAGAAGAAGAAACAGAAGAAGGAGAAGTAGCAGAAGGAGAGGCAGAAGCAGAAGGAGAATCAGAAATAGAAACAGAAGAAGAAGAAGCAGTTGCAGGAGAAGAAGAAGCAGAAGGAACAGAAGAAGCTGAAGAAGCAGAAGGAGAACCTGAAGCAGAAGGACAAGCAGAAGCAGCAGAAGCTGGAAGAGCAGAAGCAGAAGATACAGAACAAGCAGAAGAAGCAGAATCAGAACGAGAAGCAGAAAAATAAGGAGGAGAAAGAGAAGGATTAGCAGTAGGAGGAGCAGAGGCAGAATGAGAAGCAGAAAGAGAAGCAGAAGGAGAAGCAGAAGAAACAGAAGAAGCAGAAACAGAAGCAGTAGCAGAAGAAGCTGAAGATGCAGAAGCAGATAGAGAAGCAGCAACAATAGCAGAATAACGAGAAGGAGAAACAGAAGGAGAAGAAGAAGGAGAAGCAGAAGGAGAAGCAGGAAAAACAGAAGAAGCAGAAACAGACGGAGAAGCAGAAGAAGGAGAAGCAGAAGCAGAAGCAGAAGGAAAAGCACAAGCAGAAGGAGATGCAGAAGGAGTAGCAGGAGAAGCAGAAGAAGCAGAAGCAGAAGGAGAAGAAGAAGGAGAAGAAGCAGAATCAGAAGAAGCAGAAGGAGAAGTAGAAAGAGAAGCCGACAAAGAGAAGCAGAACGAGAAGCAGGAGAAGCAGAAGAAGCAGAGCGTGAGAAGCAGAAGCAAAAGAAACAGAAGAAATAGAAGGAGCAGAAGCAGGAGGAGAAGCAGAAGCAGAAGGAGAAGCAGAAAGAGAAGCAGGAGAAGCAGAAGAAGCAGAAGCAGGAGAAGCAGAAGCAGAAAGAGAAGCAGAAGGAGAAGCAGAAGGAGAAACAGAAGAAGCAGAAGTAGGAGAAGCAGAAGCAGAAGCAGAATGAGAAGCACAAGAAGGAGAAATTGAAGGAGAAGGAGAATGAGACGGAGAAGCAGAAGGAGAAGTAGGAGAAGCAGAAGAAGAAGCAGGAGAAGCAGAAGCAGAAGAAACAGAAGAAGGAGAAGAGCAGAAGCAGAAGCAGACGGAGAAACAGAAGCAAAAGGAGAAGCAGAAGCAGCAGAAGCTGAAGCAGAAGAAGAAACAGAAAAAGCAGAAGAAGCAGAAGAAGAAGCAGCAGGAGAAGCAGAAGAAGAAGAAGAAGGAGAAGGAGAAAGAGAAGGATTAGGAGTAGGAGAAACAGAAAGATAAGCAGAAGCAGAAAGAGAAGGAGAATGAGAAGGAGAAGCAGGAGAAGTAGAAGAAGCAGAAGCAGGAGAAGCAGAAGCAGAATGAAAAGCAGAAGAAGGAGAATTTGAAACAGAAGAAGATGCAGAAGGAGAAGCAGAAGCAGTAGTAGAAGCAGAAGAAGGAGAAGCAGAAAGAGAAGCATAAACAGAAACAGAAGGAGAAGCAGGAGAAGCAGAAGCAGGAGAAGCAGAATCAGAAGAAATACAAGAAGGAGAAAAAGCAGAAGCAGAAAGAGAAGCAGAAACAGAAGGAGAAGCAGAAATTGAAGGAGAAGAAGCCGAAGAAGCAAAAGCAGAACCTAAAGCAGAAGGAGAAGCAGGAGAAGCAGAAGAAGCAGAATCTGGAGAAGAAGAAGGAGAACCAGAAGGAGAAGCAGAAGCAGAAAGAGAAGCAAAAGCAGAAGGAGAAGCAGAAGAAACAGAAGAAGCAGAATCAGTAGCAGAAGAAGCTGAAGATGCAGAAGCAGAAAGAGAAGCAGAAGGAATAGCAGAAGAACGAGAAGGAGAAAAAGAAGGAGAAGCAGGAAAAGCAGAAGAAACAGAAGCAGACGGAGAAGCAGAAGAAGGAGAAGGAGAAGCCAGAGCAGAAGAAGAAGCAGAAGGAAAAGCACAAGCAGAAGGAGATGCAGAAAGAGAAGCAGGAAATGCAGAAGACGCAGAAGCAGAAGGAGAAGAAGAAGGAGAAGAATCAGAATCAGAAGAAGCAGAAGCAGAAATAGAAAGAGAAGCCGACGAAGAGAAGCAGAACGAGAAGCAGGAGAAGCAGAAGAAGTACAAGCGGGAGAAGCAGAAGAAGAAGAAACAGAAGAAGGAGAAGGAGCAGAAGCAGGAGAAGCAGAAGGAGAAGCAGAAAGAGAAGCAGGAAAAGCAGAAGAAGCCGAAGCAGGAGAAGCAGAAGGAGAAGAAAAAGGAGAAGGACAAGAAGTAGAAAGAGAAGCAGTAGAAGCAAAAGAGGCAGGAAAAGCAGAAGCAGAAGAAAGAGAAGAAGAAGAAGACGAAGAAGAAGAAGAAGCAGCAGTAGCATAAAGAGAAGCATAAGGAGAAGCATAAGGAGAAGTATAAGGAGAAGCAGTAGAAGGAGAAGAAGCAGAAGCAGGAGAAGCTGAAGCAGAAGAAAAAGAATAAGCAAAAGAAGCAGAAGCAGAAGCAGTGAGAGAAGCAGAAGAAGGAGAAGGAGCAGCAGAAGGAGAAGCAGAAGCAGAAAGAGAAGCAGAAACAGAAGGAGAACAAGAAGGAGAAGCAGGAGAATCAGAAGAAGGAGAAAGAGAAGGAGAAGAAGGAGAAGCAGAAGTAGAATCCGAAGAAACAGAAGAAGAAGAAGCAGAAGAAACAGAAGCAAAAGAAACAGAAGAAGGAGAAGAGCAGAAGCAGAAGCAGAAGGAGAAGCAGAAGCAGAAGGAGAAGCAGAAAGAGAAGCAGGAGAAGCAGAAGAAGCAGGAGAAGCAGAAGCAGAAGAAACAGGAGAAGCCGAAGAAGCAGAAGCAGAATCTGAAGCAGAAGGAGAAACAGAAGAAGCACAATCTGAAGCAGAAGCAGAAGAAACAGAAATAGTAGAATAAGCAGAAGCAGAAGCACCAGGAGAAGCAGAAGAAGAAGAAGGAGAAGGTGAAATAGAAGGATTAGGAGTAGGAGAAGCAAAAGGATAAGCAGAACCACAAAGAGACGCAGAAGGAGAAGCAGCACGAGAAGTAGGAGTAGCAGGAGAAGAAGAAGCAGGAGAAGCAGAAGAAACAGAAGGCGCAGAATAAGAATGAGAAGCAGAAGGAGAAATTGAAGCAGAAGCAGAAGCAGAAGTAGAAGCAGAAGCAGAAGAAGAAGCAGAAGAAGGAGA
>NW_012298655.1:0-3946 GCF_000151885.1 Dipodomys ordii | reverse complement strand
ACAGCGGGGACACAGTTGGACGCAGCGGGGTACTCAGCGGTGACAGAGCAGGCGCACAGCGGGGACACAGCGGGATACAGCAGGACAAAGCGGGACACAGCGGGACACAGCGGGGGACACAGCGGGGGACAGAGCGACGACACAGCGGGACACAGCGGGACATAGGGGGACTCAGCAAGGTCACAGTGGGACACAACAGGACACAGCGGGACACAGCGGGACACAGCAGGGACACAGCAGGGACACAGCGAGGGACACAGCGGGACAAAACGGGACATAGCATGGGACACAGCAGGACACAGCGGGGGACACAGCGGGGGACAGAGCGGGACACAACAGGGACCACAGCGAGGACACAGCGGGACCCAGCGGGGACAAAGCTGGACAAAGCGGGGTATACACAGCCAGACACAGCGGGGCCACAGCGGGGACACATTGGGACACTGAGGGTCACATCAGGGACACAGCGGGAAAAAGCGGGACACATCAGGACACAGCGGGGGACACAGCGGGACACAGCGGGGGACACAGCGAGGACACATCGGGACACAGCGGGGGAAAAAGCGGGACACAGTGGGGACACAGCGGGACAAAGCGGTGGACACAGCGAGGACACAGTGGGACCCAGCGGGACACAGCGTCGATACAGCGGGGTCAGAGTGGGCCACAGCGGGGTACACGGCTGGGGACACAACGGGACACATCGGGGGACGCAGCAAGTACTCAGCGGAACACAGTGTGGGACACAGTGAGGACACAGGGGGACACAGCGGGACACAGCTGGACACAGCAGGAACACAGCAGTAGACACAGCGGGACACAGCAGGGGACACAGCGGGACACAGCGGGGGACACAGGGAGGACAGAGCGGGACACAGCGGGGACACATTGGGGACTCAGCGGCGGACACAGCGGGGGACAAAGCGGGACACCACGGGACAGCGCGGGACACAGCGGGGACAAGGGGGAGACAGAGCGCGACACAGCGAGGACACAGCAGGACACAGCGGGGGACACAGCGGGACACAGCGGGGAACACAGCGGGACAAAGCAGGGTACACAGCAGGGGACACAGCGGGACACAGCTGAGTACCCAGCGGGAAACAACGGGGGGCCCAGCGAGGACACAGCGGGACACAGCGGGGGACACAGACAGGAAAACAGCGGGGGACACACCGGGGGACAGAGCGGGACACAGCAGGGAACACAGCGAGGACACAGCGGGACCCAGCGGGACACAGCGTCGATACAGCGGGGATACAGCGTTACACAGTGTGGTACACATCTGTGGACACAAGGTGACACAGTGGGGGCACAGCGGGACACAGCGGGACACAGTGGGACAAAGCGAAGACAAATCGTGAGATACAGTGGGGGACAGAGCGGGAGACAGCAGGGGACACAGGGAGGACACAGCAGGGCACAGCGGCACACAGCAGGGACAGAGTGGGACACAGCGGGACACAGCGGGGAACACAGCGAGGACACAGCGGGACACAGCGTCGATACAGCGGGGATACAGCGTTACACAGCGTGTACACATATGTGGACATAACGGGACACAGTGGGGGCACAGCGGGACACAGCGGGACACAGTGGGACACAGCAAGGACAAATCGTGAGACGAAGCGGGGGACAGAGCGGGAGACAGCGGGGGACACAGCGAGGACACAGCAGGACACAGCGGGACACAGCAGGGAACACGGCGAGGACACAGCGGGACCCAGCGGGACCCAGCGTCGATACAGTGGGGATACAGCGTTACACAGTGAGGTACAAATCTGTGGACACAAGGGGACACAGTGGGGGCACAGCGGGACAGAGCGGGACACAGTGGGACACAGCGAGGACAAATCATGAGACACAGCGGGGGAAAGAGCGGGAGACAGCGAGGTACACAGGGAGGACACAGCAGCACACAGCGGGACACAGCAGGGACAGAGCGGGACACAGCGCGACACAGCGGGGAACACAGCGAGGACACAGCGGGACACAGCGTCGATACAGCGGGGATACAGCATTACACAGCGTGGTACACATATGTGGACATAACGGGACACAGTGGGGGCACAGCGGGACACAGCGGGACACAGTGGGACACAGCAAGGACAAATCGTGAGACGAAGCAGGGGACAGAGCGGGAGACAGCGGGGGACACATCGAAGACACAGCAGGACACAGCGGGACACAGCAGGGACAGAGCGGGACACAGCGGGACACAGCGGGACACAGCGGGGGACCCAGCGAGGAAACAGCGGGACACACCGGGAAACACAGCGAGGACACAGCAGGGGACACAGCGGGGGACACAGCGGGGGACACTGCGGGACACAGCCGTGAACACAGCGAGGACACAGCGGGACCCAGCAGGACACAGCGTCGATACTGCGGGGACACAGCGTTACACAGCGTGGTACACAGCTGTGGACACAACGGGACACAGTGGGGGCACAGCGGGACACAGCGGAACACAGTGGGACACAGCAGGGACAAAGCGTGAGACACAGCGGGGGACAGAGCGGGAGACAGCGGGGGACACAGCGAGGACACAGCGGGACACAGCGGGGGAAACAGCGGGAAACAGCGGTGGACACAGGGGGAGAGAGCGGGGGACACAGCGGGCCACAGCGGTGGAAACAGCGGGACACAGCGGTGGACCCAGCGAAGACCCAGCAGGACCCAGCGGGACACAGCGTCGATACAGCTGGGATACAGCTTTACACAGCGTGGTACACATCTGTGGACACAACGGGACACAGTGGGGGCACAGCGGGACAGAGCGGGACACAGTGGGACACAGAGAGGACAAATCGTGAGACACAGTGGGGGACAGAGCGGGAGACAGCGGGGGACACAGCGAGGACACAGCAGTACACAGCGGGACACAGCAGGGACAGAGCGGGACAGAGCGGGACACAGCGGGACACAGTGGGGGACACAGCGGGACACAGCGGAGGACCCAGCGAGGACACAGCGGGACACAGTGGGGGACACAGCGAAGACACAGCGGGGGACACAGCGGGGGACACTGCGGGACACAGCGGGGAACACAGCGAGGACACAGCGGGACCCAGCGGGACACAGCGTCGATACAGCGCGGATACAGCGTTACACAGAGTGGTTCACATCTGTGGACACAACGGGACACAGTGGGGGCAGAGCGGGACACAGTGGGACACAGCGAGGACAAATCGTGAGACATAGCGGGGGACAGAGTGGGAGACAGCGAGGGACACAGCGAGGACACAGCAGGACACAGCGGGATACAGCAGGGACAGAGCGGGACACAGCGGGACACAGCGGGGGACACAGCGGGACACAGCGGGGGACCCAGCGAGGACCCAGCGGGACACAGCGGGGAACACAGCGAGGACACAGCGGGGGACACACCGGGGAACACTGAGGGACACAGCGGGACACAGCGTCGATACAGCGGGGATACAGCGTTACACAGTGTGGTACACAGTTGTGGACACAACGGGACACAGTGGGGGCACAGCGGGACACAGCGGAACACAGTGGGACACAGCTGGGACAAAGCGTGAGACACAGCGGGGGACAGAGCGGGAGACAGCGGGGGACACAGTGAGGACACAGCAGGACACAGCGGGTGAAACAGCGGGACACAGCGGTGGACACAGGGGGAGAGAGCGGGGGACACAGCGGGACACAGCGGTGGAAACAGCGGGACACAGCGGTGGACCCAGCGAGGACCCAGCGGGATCCAGCGGGACACAGTGTTGATACAGCTGGGATAGAGCCTTACACAGCGTGTTACACATCTGTGGACACAACGGGACACAGTGGGGGGCTAGGCGGGACACAGCGGGACACAGTGTGACACAGCGAGGACTAATCGTGAGACGAAGCGGGGAGAGAGCGAGAGACAGCTGGGGACACAGCGAGGACACAGCATGACACAGCGTCTATACAGAGGGCACACAGC
>NW_012298654.1:0-3946 GCF_000151885.1 Dipodomys ordii | reverse complement strand
TGTGTCCCGCTATGTCCCCTGCTGTGTCCCGTTGTGTCTACTGCTGTGTTCCTGCTGTGTCCAGCTGTGTCCCGCTGTGTCCCCCTGTGTCCTCACTGTGTCCCACGCTGTGTTCCGCTGAGTACTTGCTGTGTCCCCCGATGTGTCCCGTTGTGTCCCCAGCCGTGTACCCCGCTGTGGCCCACTCTGACCCCGCTGTATCGACGCTGTGTCCCGCTGGGTCCCGCTGTGTCCTCGCTGTGTCCACCGCTGTGTCCCGCTCTGTCCCCGCTGTGTCCCGCTTTTTCCCCTGCTGTGTCCAGCTGTGTCCTCGCTGTGTCCCCCGCTGTGTCCCGCTGTGTCCCCCGCTGTGTCCTGATGTGTCCCGCTTTGTCCCGCTGTGTCGCTGATGTGACCCTCAGTGTCCCAGTGTGTCCCTGCTGTGGCCCCGCTGTGTCTGGCTGTGTATACCCCGCTTTGTCCAGCTTTGTCCCCGCTGGGTCCCACTGTGTCCTCGCTGTGGTCCCTGTTGTGTCCCACTCTGTCCCCCGCTGTGTCCCCCGCTGTGTCCTGCTGTGTCCCATGCTGTGTCCCATTTTGTCCCGCTGTGTCCCTCGCTGTGTCCCTGCTGTGTCCCCGCTATGTCCCGCTGTGTCCCGCTGTGTCCTGTTGTGTCCCACTGTGACCCTGCTGAGTCCCCCTATGTCCCGCTGTGCCCCGCTGTGTCGTCGCTCTGTCCCTCGCTGTGTCCCCCGCTGTGTCCCGCTGTGTCCCTCGCTGTGTCCCTGCTGTGTACCCGATGTGTCACGCTGTGTCCCGCTGTGTCCTGTTGTGTCCAACTGTTTCCCCGCTGTGTCCCGCTGTGTCCCCTCTCTCTCCCCTACTGTCCTCCGCTGTGTCCCCCGTTGTGTCCTGCTGTGTCCCGTTGTGTCCCTGGGTGTGTTCTCCTGTGTCCATGTAGTGTCCCCACTGTGTCTTGCTGTGTCACACTGTGTCCCATGGTGTCCGGCTTTGGCCCCCCCTGTGTCCCCCGCTGAGTCCGGCTGTTTCCCCGCTGTGTCCCAATGTGTCCTCGCTGTGTCCCCCGCTGTGTCCCGCTGTGTCCCCCGCTGTGTCCTGATGTGTCCCGCTTTGTCCCGCTGTGTCCCTGATGTGACCCTCAGTGTCCCGGTGTGTCCCTGCTGTGGCCCCGCTGTGTCTGGCTGTGTATACCCCGCTTTGTCCAGCTTTGTCCCCGCTGGGTCCCGCTGTGTCCTCGCTGTGGTCCCTGTTGTGTCCCGCTCTGTCCCCCGCTGTGTCCCCCGCTTTGTCCTGCTCTGTCCCATGCTGTGTCCCATTTTGTCCCGCTGTGTCCCTCGCTGTGTCCCTGCTGTGTCCCCGTTGTGTCACGCTGTGTCCCGCTGTGTCCTGTTGTGTCCCACTGTGACCCTGCTGAGTCCCCCTATTTCCCGCTGTGCCCCGCTGTGTCGTCGCTCTGTCCCTCGCTGTGTCCCCCGCTGTGTCCCGCTGTGTCCCTCGCTGTGTCCCTGCTGTGTACCCGATGTGTCACGCTGTGTCCCGCTGTGTCCTGTTGTGTCCAACTGGTTTCCCCGCTGTGTCCCACTGTGTCCCTCTCTCTCCCCTACTGTCCTCCGCTATGTCCCCCGTTGTGTCCTGCTGTGTCCCGTTGTGTCCCTGGGTGTGTTCTCCTGTGTACCATGCAGTGTCTCCGCTGTGTCTTGCTGTGTCACACTGTGTCCCGGGGTGTCCGGCTTTGTCACCCGCTGTGTCCCCCGCTGAGTCCGGCTGTTTCCCCGCTGTGTCCCAATGTGTCCTCGCTGTGTCCTCCGCTGTGTCCCGCAGTGTCTCCCCTGTGTCCCCCGCTGTGTCCCGCTGTGTCCCGCTGTGTCCCCTGCTGTGTACCCTGCTGTGTCCCACTGTGTCCCCCGCTGTGTCCCGCTGTGTCCCGCGGTGTACCCGCTGTGTCCCGTTGTGTCCCCAGCTGTGTACCCCGCTGTGTCCCGCTGTGTCCCCGCCATTATCGACGCTGTGTCCCTCTGTGTCCCGCTGTGTCCTCGCTGTGTCCCCCGCTGTGTCCCGCTGTGTCCTCGCTTGTCCCCCGCTGTGTCCCTTTGTGTCCCCAGCTGTGTACCCCGCTGTGTTCTGCTGTGTCCCCGCTGTATCGACGCTGTGTCCTGCTGGGTCCCGCTGGGTCCTCGCTGTGTTCCCCGTTGTGTCCCGCTGTGTCCCCTGCTGTGTCCCCGCTGTGTCCCTGCTGTGTCCCTGCTGTGTCGCCGCTGTGTCCGCTGTGTCCTGCTGTGTCCTCGCTGTGTCCCACGCTGTGCTCCGCTGTGTCCCCCGCTGTGTCCCGGTGTGTCCCGCTGTGTCCCCACTGTGTCCCGCTCTGTCCCCCGCTGTGTCCCGCTGTGTCCCTGCTGTGACCCTCTCTGTCCCCGCTGTATTGACGCTGTGTCCCGGTGTGTCCCGCTGTGTCCGCGCTGTGTTTCCGGCTGTGTCCCGCTGTGTACCCCTCTGTGTCCCCCGCTGTGTCCCGCTGTGTCCCCTCTCTGTCCCCTACTGTCCCCCGATGTGTCCCCTGCTGTGTCTTGCTCTGTTGCCCGCTTTGTCCCGCTGTGCCCCTGCAGTGTCCCCGCTGTGTCCCACTGTGTCACACTGTGTCCCGTGTTGTCCCGCTTTGTCCCCCGCTGTGACATCACAGTGTTTCCCGCTGTGTCCCGCTGTGTCCTCGCTGTGTTCCCCGCTGTGTCCTGCTGTGTCCCCCGTTGTGTCCACCGCTGTGTCCTCGCTGTGTCCCCCGCTTTGTCCCGCTGTGTCCTCACTGGGTCCCTCGCTGTGTCCCGCTGTGTCCCCCGCTGTGTCCCCCGCTGTGTCCGACTGTGTCCCGCTCTGTCCCCGCTGTGTCCCTCTGTGTCCCTGCTGTGTGCCCGCTGTGTCCCGCTGTGTACCCCGCTGTGTCCAGCGGTGTCCTTTTGTGTCACGCTGTTTCCCCGCTGTGTCCCTCTGTGTACCTCGCTGTGTCCAGCTTTGTCCCCGCTGTGTCTCGCTGTGTCCCACGCTCTGTCCCACACTGTGTCCCGAAGTGTCCCCCGCTGTGTCCCACTGTGTCCCTCGCTGTGTCCCACTGTGTCCCCCGCTGAGTCCCCGCTGTGTCACCGCTGTGTCCCGCTGTTTCCTCGCTGTGTCCCCTGCTGTCTCCCTCTCTGTCCCCCGCTGTGTCTCACGCTTTGTCCCCGCTGTGCTGTGTCCCACTGTGTCCCGCTGTGTCCGGCTGTGCCCCCACTGTGTCCCGTTGTGTCCACAGTGTGTACCACGCTGTGTAACGCTGTGTCCTCGCTGTGTTCCCCACTGTGTCCTGCTGTGTCCCCCGCTGTGTCCCCCGCTGTCTCCAGCTCTGTCCTCCGCTGTGTCTCACGCTTTGTCCCCTCTGTGTCCCACTGTGTCCCGCTGAGTCCAGCTGTGCCCCCACTGTGTCCCGTTGTGTCCACAGCTGTGTAGCATGCTGTGTAACGCTGTGTGCCCGCTGTATCGACGCTGTGTCCCGCTGTGTCCCCCGCTGTGTCCTTGCTGTGTTCCTCGCTGTGTCCCGCTGTGTCCCCCGCTGTGTTCCCCGCTGTGTCCCCCTGTGTCCCCCGCTGTGTCCTTCTGTGTCCTCGCTGGGTCTCCCGCTGGGTCCCGCTGGGTCCCCCGCTGTGTCCCGCTTTGTCCCGCTGTTTCCTCGCTGTGTCCCCCGCTGTGTCCCGTTGTGTCCCTAGCTGTTTACCCCGTTGTGTCCCGCTCTATCGACTCTGTGTCCCACTGGTTCCCGCTGTTTCCTTCCTGTGTTTCCCGCTGTGTCTCGCTGTGTCCCCGCTGTATCGACGCTTTGTCCCCGCTGTGTCCCGCTGTGTCCCCCTCTGTGTCCCGCTGTGTGCCCCGCTGAGTACCCGCTGTGTCACCGCTGTGTCCCGCTGTTTCCTCGCTGTGTCCC
>NW_012298653.1:0-3946 GCF_000151885.1 Dipodomys ordii | reverse complement strand
AAGAAGCAGAAGAGAAGCAGTAGAAGCAATAGAGGCAGGAAAAGCAGAAGCAGAAGAAAGAGAAGAAGAAGAAGAAGGAGCAGCAGCATAAGGAGAAGCATAAGGAGAAGCATAAGGAGAAGTATAAGGAGAAGCAGTAGAAGGAGAAGAAGCAGAAGCAGGAGAAGCTGAAGCAGAAGAAAAAGAATAAGCAAAAGAAGCAGAAGCAGAAGCAGTGAGAGAAGCAGAAGAAGAAGGAGAAGGAGCAGCAGAAGGAGAAGCAGAAGCAGAAAGAGAAGCAGAAACAGAAGGAGAACAAGAAGGAGAAGCAGGAGAATCAGAAGAAGCAGAAAGAGAAGGAGAAGAAGGAGAAGCAGAAGTAGAATCCGAAGAAACAGAAGAAGAAGAAGCAGAAGAAACAGAAGCAAAAGAAACAGAAGAAGGAGAAGAGCAGAAGCAGAAGCAGAAGGAGAAGCAGAAGCAGAAGGAGAAGCAGAAAGAGAAGTAGGAGAACCAGAAGAAGCAGGAGAAACAGAAGCAGAAGAAACAGGAGAAGCCGAAGAAGCAGAAGCAGAATTGAAGCAGAAGGAGAAACAGAAGAAGCACAATCTGAAGCAGAAGCAGAAGAAACAGAAATAGTAGAATAAGCAGAAGCAGAAGCACCAGGAGAAGCAGAAGAAGAAGAAGAAGGAGAAGACGAAAGAGAAGGATTAGGAGTAGGAGAAGCCAAAGGATAAGCAGAAGCAGAAAGAGACGCAGAAGGAGAAGCAGCACGAGAATTAGGAGAAGCAGGAGAAGCAGAAGCAGGAGAAGCAGAAGAAACAGAAGACGCAGAAGCAGAATGAGAAGCAGAAGGAGACATTGAAGCAGAAGCAGAAGGAGAAGCAGAAGCAGAAGGAGAAGCAGGAGCAGGAGAAGCAGAAAGATAAGCAGAATGAGAAGCAGGAGAAGCGGAAGCAGGAGAAGCAAAAGCAGAAGAAACAGAAGAAGGAGAAGAAGCAGAAGCAGAAAAAGAAGCAGAAACAGAAGGAAAAGCAGAAAGAGAAGCAGGAGAAGCAGAAGAAGCAGCAGCAGGAGAAGCAGAAGCAGAAGAAGCCAAAGAAGCAGAAGCAGGACCTGAAGCAGAAGGAGAAGCAGGAGAAGCAGAAGAAGCAGAATCTGGAGAAGGAGAAGGAGAAGCAGAAGCAGAAAGAGAAGCAAAAGCAGAAGGACAAGCAGAAGGAGAAGCAGAAGAAGCCGAGGCAGTAGCAGAAGAAGCAGAAGATTCAGAAGCAGAAGGAGAAGCGAAAGGAAAAGCAGAAGAACGAGAAGGAGAAGGAGAAGGAGAAACAGAAGGAGAAGCAGAAGGAGAAGCAGAAGAAGGAGCAGGAGAAGGAAAAGCAGCAGGAAAAGCAGAAAGAGCAGCAGAAGGAGAAGCAGGAGATGCAGAAACAGGAGAAGTAGAAGAAACACGAGAAGGACAAGAAGCAGAAGCAGAAGGAGAAGCAAAAACAGAAGGAGAAGCAGAAAGAGAAGGAGGGGAAGCAGAAGAAGCAGAAGCAGGAGAAGCAGAAGCAGAAGAATCCGAAGAAGCAGAAGCAGAACCTGAAGAAGAAGGAGAAGAAGGAGAAGCAAAAGAAGCTGAATCTGGAGAAGCAGAATGAGAAGGTGAAGGAGAAGCAGAAGCGGAAAAAGAATCAAAAGCAGAAGGAGAAGCAGAAGAAACAGAACAAGCAGAAGCAGGAGCAGTTGCAGGAGAAGAAGAAGGAGAAGCAGAAGGAAAAGCAGAAGAACGAGAAGGAGAAGGAAAAACAGAAGCAGAAGCAGAAGGAGAATCAGAAGGAGAAGCAGAAGAAGCAGAAGGAGAAGCAGATGCAGAAGAAGATGCAGAAGGAAAAGCACAAGCAGAAGAAGATGCAGAAGGAGAAGCAGAAGAAGCAGAAGCAGAAGGAGAAGTAGAAGTAGGAGAAGGAGAAGGAAGAGCCGCAGAAGCAATAGGAGAAGCAGAAGGAGAAGCAGAAGCAGAATGAGAAGCAGAAAGGAGAAGCAGAAGGAGAAGCAGAAGCAGAATGAGAAGCAGAAAGTGAAGCAGTAGAAGCAGAAGAAGCAGGAAAAGAAGAAGCAGAAGAAAGAGAAGAAGAAGAACAAGAAGAAGAAGAAGAAGAAGAAGAAGAAGAAGAAGAAGAAGAAGAAGAAGAAGAAGAAGAAGAAGAAGAAGAAGAAGAAGAAGAAGGAGAAGGAGAAGGAGAAGGAGAAGCAGTAGAAGCAGAAGAAGCAGAAGCAGGAGAAGCAGAAGCATAGGAAAAAGAATAAGCAAAAGAAGCAGAAGCAGAAGGAGTGGGAGAAGCAGAAGAAGGAGAAGGAGAAGGAGCAGCAGAAGGAGAAGCAGAAGCAGAAAGAGAAGCAGAAACAGAAGGAGAACAAGAAGGAGAACCAGGAGAATCAGAACACCAGAAGTAGAAGCAGAAAGAGGAGAAGAAGGAGAAGCAGAAGTAGAATCAGAAGAAACAGAAGAAGAAGAAGCAGAAGAAACAGAAGCAAAAGAAACAGAAGAAGGAGAAGAGCAGAAGCAGAAGCAGAAGGAGAAGAAGAAGCAGAAGGAGAAGCAGAAAGAGAAGCAGGAGAAGCAGAAGAAGCAGGAGAAGCAGAAGCAGAAGAAACAGGAGAAGCCGAAGAAGCAGAAGTAGAATCTGAAGCAGAAGGAGAAACAGAAGAAGCACAATCTGAAGCAGAAGCAGAAGAAACAGAAATAGTAGAATAAGCAGAAGCAGAAGCACCAGGACAAGCAGAAGAACAAGAAGGAGAAGGCGAAAGAGAAGGATTAGGAGTAGGAGAAGCAAAAGGATAAGCAGAAGCAGAAAGAGACGCAGAAGGAGAAGCAGCACGAGAAGTAGGAGAAGCAGGAGAAGCAGAAGCAAGAGAAGCAGAAGAAACAGAAGACGCAGAAGCAGAATGAGAAGCAGAAGGAGAAATTGAAGCAGAAGGAGAAGGAGAAGCAGAAGGAGAAGCTGAAGAAGGAGAAGGAGAAGCAGAAAGAGAAGCAGAAAGAGAAGCACAACGAGAAGCAGGAGAAGCAGAAGCAGGAGAAGCAGAAGCAGAAGAAACATAAGAAGGAGAAGAAGCAGAAGCAGAAGCAGAAACAGAAGGAAAAGCAGAAATAGAAGCAGAGCAGCAGAAGAAGCAGCAGCAGGAGAAGCAGAAGCAGAAGAAGCAGAAGAAGCAGAAGCAGAACCTGAAGCATAAGGAGATACAGGAGAAGCAGAAGAAGCAGAATCTAGAGAAGCAGAAGGAGAAGCAGAAGCAGAAAGAGAAGCAAAAGCAGAAGGAGAAGCAGAAGGAGAAGCAGAAGAAAAGAAGAAACAGAGGCAGTAGCAGAAGAAGCAGAAGATGCAGAAGGAGAAGCAGAAGCAGTAGTAGAAGCAGAAGAAGGAGAAGCAGAAGGAGCATAAAGAGAAACAGAAGGAGAAGCAGAAGCAGGAGAAGCAGAATCAGAAGAAATAGAAGAAGGAGAAGAAGCAGAAGCAGAAAGAGAAGCAGAAACAGAAGGAGAAGCAGAAAAAGAAGCCGAAGAAGCAAAAGCAGAACCTAAAGCAGAAGGAGAAGCAGGAGAAGCAGAAGAAGCAGAATCTGGAGAAGAAGAAGGAGAACCAGAAGGAGAAGCAGAAGCAGAAAGAGAAGGAAAAGCAGAAGGAGAAGCAGAAGAAACAGAAGAAGCAGAATCAGTAGCAGAAGAAGCTGAAGATGCAGAAGCAGAGAGAGAAGCAGAAGGAATAGCAGAAGAACGAGAAGGAGAAATAGAAGGAGAAGCAGAAGGAGAAGCAGGAAAAGCAGACGAAACAGAAGCAGACGGAGAAGCAGAAGAAGGAGAAGGAGAAGCCGGAGCAGAAGAAGAAGCAGAAGGAAAAGCACAAGCAGAAGGAGATGCAGAAGGAGAAGCAGGAAATGCAGAAGACGCAGAAGCAGAAGGAGAAGAAGAAGGAGAAGAATC
>NW_012298652.1:0-3946 GCF_000151885.1 Dipodomys ordii | reverse complement strand
TGAGAAGCAGAACGAGAAGCAGTAGAAGCAGAAGCTAGAAGCAGAAGAAGAAGCAGAAGAAGAAGAAGAAGAAGAAGAAGAAGAAGAAGAAGAAGAAGAAGAAGAAGAAGAAGAAGAAGAAGAAGAAGAAGAAGAAGAAGAAGAAGAAGAAGAAGAAGGAGAAGAAGAAGAAGAAGAAGAAGAAGAAGAAGAAGAAGAAGAAGAAGAAAAAGAAGAAGAAGAAGAGAAGAAGGAGAAGCATAAGGAGAAGCAGTAGAAGCAGAAGAAGCAGAAGCAGGAGAAGCAGAAAAAAAAGAAAAAGCATAAGAAGCAGAATCAGAGGGAGTAGTAGAAGACGGAGAAGGAGCAGCAAAAGGAGAAGGAGAAGGAGAAGCAGAAGGAGAAGAAGATGCATACGGAGAAGCAGGAGAAGCAGAAGAAGCAGAAGCAGAAAGAGAAGCAGAAGTAGGAGAAGGAGAAGGAGAAGGAGAAGGAAGGGCAGCAGAAGCAATAGTAGAATCAGAAGGAGAAGCAGAAGTAGAATGAGAAGCAGAAAGAGAAGCAGTAGAAGCAGAAGAAGCAGGAAAAGCAGAAGCAGACGAAAGAGAAGAAGATGAAGAAGAAGAAGAAGAAGAAGAAGAAAACGAAGAAAAAGAAGAAGAAGAAGCAGCATAAGGAGAAGCGTAAGGAGAAGCAGTAGAAACAGAAGAAGCAGAATCAGGAGAAGCAGAAGCAGAGGAAAAATAATAAGCAAAAGAAGCAGAAGAAGAAGCAGTGGGAGAAGCAGAAGAAGTAGAAGGAGCAGCAGAAGGAGAAGCAGAAGCAGAAAGAGAAGCAGAAACAGAAGGAGAACAAGAAGGAGAAGCAGGAGAATCAGAAGAAGCAGAAGTAGAAGCACAAAGAGGAGAAGAAGGAGAAGCAGAAGTAGAATCAGAAGAAACAGAAGAAGAAGAAGAAGAAGAAACAGAAGCAAAAGAAACAGAAGAAGGAGAAGAGCAGAAGCAGAAGGAGAAGCAGAAGGAGAAGCAGAAAGAGAAGCAGGAGAAGTAGAAGAAGCAGAAGCAGAAGAAACAGGAGAAACCAAAGAAGCAGAAGCAGAATCTGAAGCAAGAGAAACAGAAGAAACACAATCTGAAGAAGCAGAAGAAACAGAAATAGTACAATAAGCAGAAGCAGAAGCAGCAGGAAAAGCAGAAGAAGAAGAAGGAGAATGCGAAAGAGTAGGATTAGGAATAGGAGAAGCAAAAGGATAAGCAGAAGCAGAAAGAGACGAAGAAGGAGAAGCAGCACGAGAAGTAGGAGAAGCAGGAGAAGCAGAAGAAGCAGAATCTGGAGAAGAAGAAGGAGAACCAGAAGGAGAAGCAGAAGCAGAAAGAGAAGCAAAAGCAGAAGGAGAAGCAGAAGAAACAGAAGAAGCAGAGGCAGTAGCAGAAGAAGCAGAAGATGTAGAAGCAGAAGGAGAAGCACAAGGAAAAGCAGAAGAACGAGAAGGTGAACGAGAAGCAGAAAGAGAAGCAGAAGAAGGAGCAGGAGACGGAAAAGCAGCCGGAGAAGCAGAAAGAGCAGCAGAAGGAGAAGCAGGAGATACAGAAACAGGAGAAGCAGAAGTAGAAGAATCAGGAGAAGGACAAGAAGCAGAAGGAGAAGCAGAAACAGAAGAAGAAGCAGAAAGAGAAGGAGGGGAAGCAGAAGAAGCAGAAGCAGGAGAAGCAGAAGCATAAGAATCCGAAGAAGCAGAAGCAGAACCTGAAGCAGAAGGAGAAGCAGAAGAAGCAGAATCTGGAAAAGCAGAATGACAAGCTGAAGGAGAAGCAGAAGAAGAAAGAGAATCAAAAGCAGAAGGAGAAGCAGAAGAAACAGAAGACGTAGAAGCAGTAGCAGTTGTAGCATAAGCAGAACGAGAAGCCGAAGGAAAAGCAGAAGAACAAGAAGGAGAAGGAGAAACAGAAGGAGAAGCAGAAGGAGAAGCAGAAAGAGAAGCAGGTAAAGCAGAAGAAGAAGAAGCAGAAGGAGAATCAGAAGGAGAAGCAGAAGAAGGAGAAGGAGAAGCAGAAGCAGAAGAAGATGCAGAAGGAGAAGTAGGAGAAGCAGAAGAAGCAGAAGCAGAAGGAGAAGCAGGAAAAGCAGAAGAAGCAGAAGCAAAAGAAGGAGAAGGAGAAGAAGAAGAAGAAGGAGCATAAGGACAAGCACAAGCAGAAGGAGATGCAGAAGGAGAAGCAGGAGAAACAGAAGAAGCTGAAGCTGAAGGAGAAGCAGAAGTAGGAGAAGGAGAAGGAGGAGAAGCAGAAGCAGAAGGAGAAGCAAAAGCGGAATTAGAAGAAGAAAGAAAAGCAGGAGAAGCACAAGAAGCAGAAGCAGGAGAAGCCGAAAGAGAAGAAGCAGAAGAAGCAGAAACAGAAGCAGAAGTAGAAGCAGAAGGAGAAGCAGCAGAACAAGTAGAACCAGAAATTCAGGCAGGAGAAACAGAAGAAGCAGAAGCAGAAAGAGAAGCAAAAAGAGAAGCAGAAGGAGAAGTAGAAGAAGCAGCAGAAGGAGAAGCAGCAGAAGAAGCAGAAAAACAAGCAGGAGAAGCAGAAGCAGAAAGAGAAGTAGAAGCAGAAGAAGCAGAAGAAGCAGAAGCAGAAGTAGAAGCAGTAGAAGCATAAGAAGCAGAAGCAGGAGAAGCAGAAGCAGAAGAACAAGAAGAAGCAGAAGCAGAAGCAGAGGGAGAAACAGAAGGAGAAGGAGCAGCAGAAGGTGAAGCAGAAGGAGATGGAGAAGCAGAAAGAGAAGCAGAAACAGAAGGAGAAGAAGAAGGATTAGTTGGAGAATCAGAAGAAGCAGAAGCAGAAAGAGAAGCAGAAGAAAGAGAAGGAGAAGCAGAAGCAGAGGAAAGGAAGGAGAAGCAGAAGAAGTAGAAGCGGGAGAAGCAGAAGCAGAAGCAGAAGAAGAAGAAGCAGAAGGAGAAGAAGCAGAAGAAGAAGAAGCAGAAAAAGAAGAAGCAGAAGAAGAAGAAGAAGAAGAAGAAGAAGAAGAAGAAGAAGAAGAAGAAGAAGAAGAAGAAGAAGAAGAAGAAGAAGAAGAAGAAGAAGACGAAGAAGAAGACGAAGGAGAAGACGAAGAAAAAGAAAAAGAAGAAGAAGAAGAAGCATAAGGAGAAACATAAGGAGAAGCAGTAGAAGCAGAAGAAGCAGAAGCAGGAGAAGCAGAAGCAGAAGAAAAAGAATAAGCAGAAGAAGCAGAAGCAGAAGCAGGGGGAGAATCAGAAGAAGGAGAAGGAGAAGGAGCAGCAGAAGGAGAAGCAGAAGCAGAATGAGAAGCAGAAACAGAAGGAGAACAATAAGGAGAAGCAGGAGAATCAGAAGAAGCAGAAGTAGAAGCAGAAAGAGAAGGAGAAGAAGGAGAAGCAGAAGTAGCATCAGAAGAAACAGAAGAAGAAGAAGCAGAAGAAACAGAAGCAAAAGAAACAGAAGAAGGAGAGGAGCAGAAGGAGAAGCAGAAGCAGAAGGAGAAGCAGAAGGAGAAGCAGGAGAAGCAGAAGAAGCAGGAGAAGCTGAAGCAGAAGAAACACGCGAAGCCGAAGAAGCAGAATCATAATCTGAAGTAGAAGGAGAAACAGAAGAAGCACAATCTGAAGCAGAAGCAGAAGAAACAGTAATAGTAGAATAAGCAGAAGCAGAAGCAGCAGGAGAAGCAGAAGAAGAAGACGGAGAAGGCGAGAGAGAAGGATTAGGAGTAGGAAAAGCAAAAGGATAAGTAGAAGCAGAAAGAGATGCAGAAGGAAAAGCAGCACGAGAAGTAGGAGAAGCAGGAGAAGCAGGAGAAACAGAAGATGCAGAAGCAGAATGAGAAGCAGAAGGAGAAATTGATGCAGAAGTAGGAGAAGTAGAAGTAGAAGGAGAAGCAGAAGAAGGAGAAGGAGAAGTAGAAAGAGAAGTAGAATGAGAAGTAGGAGAAGCAGAAGCAGTAGAACAGAAGGAGAAGAAGC
>NW_012298651.1:0-3947 GCF_000151885.1 Dipodomys ordii | reverse complement strand
GAACCAGAAGGAGAACCTGAAGCAGAAGGAGAAGCTGAAGCAGCAGAAGCTGGAAAAGCAGAAGCAGAAGAAGCTGGAAAAGCAGAAGCAGAAGAAACAGAAAAAGCAGAAGTAGCAGAAGCAGAACGAGAAGCAGAAGAAGAAGAAGGAGAAAGAGAAGGATTAGGAGTAGGAGGAGCAGAAGCAGAATAAGAAGCAGAAAGAGAAGCAGAAGTAGAAGCAGAAGGAGAAACAGAAGAAGCAGAAACAGGAGAAGCAGAAGCAGAAGAAGAATGAGAAGCACTAGAAGGAGAAATTGAAGGAGAAGGAGAATGAGATGGAGAAGCAGAAGGAGAAGTAGGAGAAGCAGAAGAAGAAGAAGCAAGAGAAGCAGAAGCAGAAGAAACAGAAGAAGGAGCAGAGCAGAAGCAGAAGCAGAAGGAGAAGCAGAAGCAGAAGGAGAAGCAGAAGAAACAGAAGCTGAAGCAGAAGAAGAATTTTCAGAAAAAGCAGAAGAAGCTGAAGATGCAGCAGGAGAAGCAGAAGAAGGAGAAGGAGAAAGAGAAGGATTTGGGCGTAGGAGATACAGAAGGATAAGCAGAAGCAGAAAGAGAAGGAGAAGGAGAAGCAGGAGAAGCAGAAGGAGCAGATGCAGGAGATGCAGAAAGCATAATGAAAGGCAGAAGAAGGAGAAATTGAAACAGAAGAAGATGCAGAAGGAGAAGCAGAAGCATTAGTAGAAGCAGAAGACGGAGAAGCAGAAGGAGAATCATAAAGAGAAACAGAAGGAGAAGCAGGAGAAGCAAAAGCAGGAGAAGCAGAATCAGAAGAAATAGAAGAAGGAGAAGAAGCAGAAGCAGAAAGAGAAGCAGAAACAGAAGGAGAAGCAGAAATAGAAGCAGAAGAAGCCGAAGAAGCAAAAGGAGAACCTGAAGCAGAAGGAGAAGCTGGAGAAGCAGAAGAAGAAGAATCTGGAGAAGAAGAAGGAGAACCAGAAGGAGAAGCAGAAGCAGAAAGAGAAGCAAAAGCAGGAGAAGCAGAAGAAACAGAAGAAGCAGAAGCAGTAGCAGAAGAAGCTGATGATGCAGCAGCAGAAAGAGAAGCAGAAGGAATAGCAGAAGAACAAGAAGGAGAAACAGAAGGAGAAGCAGAAGGAGAAGCAGAAGGAGAAGCAGGAAAAGAAGAAGAAGCAGAAGCAGACGGAGAAGCAGAAGAAGGAGAAGGAGAAGCAGAAGCAGAAGAAGAAGCAGAAGGAAAAGCACAAGCAGAAGGAGATGCAGAAGGAGAAGCAGGAGAAGCAGAAGAAACAGAAGCAGAAGGAGAAGAAGAAGGAGAAGAAGCAGAAGCAGAAGAAGCAGAAGCAGAAATAGAAAGAGAATCCGACGAAGAGAAGCAGAACGAGAAGCAGGAGAAGCAGAAGTAGCAGAAGCGGGAGAAGCAGAAGAAGAAGAAACAGAAGAAGGAGAAGGAGCAGAAGGAGAAGCAGAAAGAGAAGCAGGAAAAGCAGAAGAAGCAGAAGCACTAGAAGCAGAAGCAGAAAACAGGAGAAGGACAAGAAGCAGAAGCAGAAGGAGAAGCAGAAACAGAAGGAGAAGCAGAAAGAGAAAGAGGGGAAGCAGAAGAAGAAGAAGCAGGAGAAGCAGAAGCATAAGAATCCGAAGAAGCAGAAGCAGAACCTGAACCAGAAGGAGAAGCAGGAGAAGCAGAAGAAGCAGAATCTGGAGAAGCAGAATGAGAAGCTGAAGTAGAAGCAGAAGCAGAAGAAGAAAGAGAATCAAAAGCAGAAGGAGAAGCAGAAGAAACAGAAGAAGCAGAAGCAGTAGCAGTTGCATCAGAAGCAGAAGGAGAAGCAGAAGGAAAAGCAGAAGAATGAGAAGGAGAAGAAGAAACAGAAGGAGAAGCAGAAGGAGAATCAGGAGAAGCAGAAGAAGCAGAATGAGAAGCAGAAGGAGAAACAGAAGCAGAAGAAGCAGCAGAACGAGAAGCATAAGCAGAAGAAGATGCAGAAGGAGAAGCAGGAGAAGCAGAAGAAGCAGAAGCAGAAGCAGAAGGAGAAGTAGAAGTAGGAGAAGGAGAAGGAAGAGCCGCAGAAGCAATAGGAAAAGCAGAAGGAGAATGAGAAGCAGAAAGAGAAGCAGTAGAAGCAGAAGAAGCAGGAAAAGAAGAAGAAGAAGAAGAAGAAGAAGAAGAAGAAGAAGAAGAACAATTAGAAGAAGAAGAAGGAGAAGAAGAAGAAGAAGAATTAGAAGAAGAAGAAGAAGAAGAAGAAGAAGAAGAAGAAGAAGAAGAAGAAGAAGAAGAAGAAGAAGAAGAAGAAGGAGAAGGAGAAGCATAAGGAGAAGAAGTAGAAGCAGAAGAAGCAGAAGAAACAGAAGAAGCAGAAGCAGTAGCAGTTGCAGCAGAAGCAGAAGGAGAAGCAGAAGGAAAAGCAGAAGAACGAGAAGGAGAAGGAGAAACAGAAGGAGAAGCAGAAGGAGAATTAGGAGAAGCAGAAGGAGAAACAGAAGCAGAAGAAGCAGCAGAAGGAGAAGCAGAAGCAGAAGAAGATGCATAAGAAGAAGCAGGAGAAGCAGAAGAAGCAGAAGCAGAAGGAGAAGAAGAAGGAGAAGAAGCAGAATCAGAAGAAGCAGAAATAGAAAGAGAAGCCGACAAAGAGAATCAGAACGAGAATTAGGAGAAGCAGAAGAAGCATAAGCGGGAGAAGCAGAAGAAGAAGAAACAGAAGAAGGAGAAGGAGCAGAAGGAGAAGCAGAAAGAGAAGCAGGAAAAGCAGAAGAAGCAGAAGCTGGAAAAGCAGAAGCAGAAGAAACAGAACAAGCAGAAGAAGCAGAAGCAGGACGAGAAGCAGAAGAAGAAGAAGGAGAAAGAGAAGGATTAGGAGTAGGAGGAGCAGAAGAAGAAGAATCTGGAGAAGAAGAAGGAGAACCAGAAGGAGAAGCAGAAGCAGAAAGAGAAGCAAAAGCAGAAGGAGAAGCAGAAGAAACAGAAGAAGCAGAAGCAGTAGCAGAAGAAGCTGAAGATGCAGAAGCAGAAAGAGAAGTAGAAGGAATAGCAGAAGAACAAGAAGGAGAAACAGAAGGAGAAGCAGAAGGACAAGCAGAAGGACAAGCAGGAAAAGAAGAAGAACCAGAAGCAGACGGAGAAGCAGAAGAAGGAGAAGGAGAAGCAGAAGCAGAAGAAGAAGCAGAAGGAAAAGCACAAGCAGAAGGAGATGCAGAAGGAGAAGCAGCAGAAGCAGAAGAAACAGAAGCAGAAGGAGAAGAAGAAGGAGAAGAAGCAGAATCAGAAGAAGCAGAAGCAGAAATAGAAAGAGAAGCCGACGAAGAGAAGCAGAACGAGAAGCAGGAGAAGCAGAAGAAGCAGAAGCGGGAGAAGCAGAAGAAGAAGAAACAGAAGAAGGAGAAGGAGCAGAAGGAGAAGCAGAAAGAGAAGCAGGAAAAGCAAAAGAAGCAGAAGCAGGAGAAGAAGAAGCAGAAAACAGGAGAAGGACAAGAAGCAGAAGCAGAAGGAGAAGCAGAAACAGAAGAAGAAGCAGAAAGAGAAAGAGGGGAAGCAGAAGAAGCAGAAGCAGGAGAAGCAGAAGCATAAGAATCCGAAGAAGCAGAAGCACAACCTGAAGCAGAAGGAGAAGCAGGAGAAGGAGAAGAAGCAGAATCTGGAGAAGCAGAATGAGAAGCTGAAGTAGAAGCAGAAGCAGAAGCAGAAAGAGAATCAAAAGCAGAAGGAGAAGCAGAAGAAACAGAAGAAGCAGAAGCAGTAGCAGTTGCAGCAGAAGCAGAAGGAGAAGCAGAAGGAAAAGCAGAAGAACGAGAAGGAGAAGGAGAAACAGAAGCAGAAGCAGAAGGAGAAGCAGAAGGAGAAGCAGAAGAAGCAGAAGGAGAAGCAGAAGGAGAAACAAAAGCAGAAGAAGCAGCAGAAGGAGAAGCAGAAGCAGAAGAAGATGCATAAGGAGAAGCAGGAGAAGCAGA
>NW_012298650.1:0-3947 GCF_000151885.1 Dipodomys ordii | reverse complement strand
ACTGCTGTGTCCCCGCTGTGTCCCAATGTGTCCTCGCTGTGTCCCACACTGTGTCCCGCTGTGTCCCAACTGTGTGCCCCACTGTGTCCTGCTGTGTCCCCGCTGTGTGCACGCTGTGTCCCACTTTGTACTACGTTGTGTCCAGCTGTGTCACCGCTCTGTCCCGCTGTGTCCCCACTCTGTCACCGCTGTCCCCCGCTGTGTTCCCCGCTGTGTCCCGCTGTGTCCCCCGCTTTGTCCCGCTGTGTCCCCACCATGTCCCCGCTGTGTCCCGCTCTGTCACAATGTGTCCCATGGTGTCCTGCTTTGTCCCCCACTGTGTACCCCGCTGAGTCCCCTCTGTGTCGCCATTGTGTCCCGCTGTGTCCTCGCTGTGTCCCCCGCTGTCTCCTGCTTTGTCCCCCTCTGTGTCCCGCTGTGTCCCCGCTGTGTCGCAAGCTGTGTCCCTCTGTGTCCCGCTGTGTACCCCGCTGTGTCCTGCTATGTTCCCGCAGTGTCCCCTCTGTGTCCCTCTGTGTCCCCCCTGTGTCCCCCGCTGTGTCCCGCTGTGTCCCCGCTGTGTGCACGCTGTGTCCCGCTGTGTACTACGTTGTGTCCAGCTGTGTCACCGCTCTGTCCCGCTGTGTCCCCACTCTGTCACCGCTGTCCCCCGCTGTGTTCCCCTCTGTGTCCCGCTGTGTCCCCTGCTTTGTCCCGCTGTGCCCCCACAGTGTCCCCGCTGTGTAACGCTGTGTCACACTGTGTCCCATGGTGTCCCGCTTTGTCCCTGGCTGTGTCCCCTGCTGAGTCCCCTCTGTGTCGGCGCTGTGTCCCGCTGTGTCCTCGCTGTGTCCCCCGCTGTCTCCTGCTTTGTCCCCCTCTGTGTCCCACTGTGTCCCCGTTGTGTACCGCAGTTTTATCGCTGTGTCCGCCTCTGTGTGCCGTTGTGTCCCCAGCTGTGTAACCCACTGTGTCCCGCTATGTCCCCACTGTATCGACGCTGTGTCCAAGTGGGTCCCGCTGTGTCCTCCCTGTGTTTCCCGCTGTGTCCCGCTGTGTCCCCCGCTGTGTCCCGCTGTGTCTACTGCTGTGTCCCCACTGTGTCCCGCTGTGTCTCGCTGTGTCCTGCTGTGTCCTCGCTGTGTCCCACGCTGTGGTCTTCTGTGTCCTCGCTGTGTCCCCCGCTGAGTCCCGCAGTGTCCTCGCTATGTCCTCCACTGTGTCCTGCTGTGTACCCCTCTGTGTCCCCCGCTGTGTCCCGCTGTGTCCCGCTGTGTACTTCTGTGTCCCGCGCTGAGTCCCGCTGTGTCCCCGCTGTGTCCCAATGTGTCCTCGCTGTGTCCCCCACTGTGTCCCGCTGTGTCCCCTCTCTGTCCCCCGCTGTGTCCCGCTGTGTCCCGCTGTGTACTGCTGTGTCCCCCACTGAGTCCCGCTGTGTCCCCGCTGTGCCCCAATGTGTCCTCGCTGTGTCCCCCGATGTGTCCCGCTGGTTCCCCCTCTGTCCCCGCTGTGTCCCGTTGTGTCCCGCTGTGTCCCCCGCTGTGTCCCCCGCTGTGTCCCGCTGTGTCCCCCACTGTGTCCCGCTGTGTCCCCCGCTGTGTCCCGTTGTGTCCTTGCTGTGTCCCCCGCTGAGTCCCCGCTGTGTCACCGCTGTGTCCAGCTGTGTCCTCGCTGTGTCCCCCGCTGTCTCCCGCTCTGTCCCCGGCTGTGTATCACGCTTTGTCCCCGCTGTGTCCTAGTGTGTCCCGCTGTGTCCCGCTGTGTCCCCACTGTTTCCCGTTGTGTCCACAGCTGTGTACCACGCTGTGTAACGCTGTATCCCCACTGTATCGACACTGTGTCCCGCTGTGTCCCCCACTGTGTCCCGCTGAGTCCCCACTGTGTCACCGCTGTGTCCCGCTGTGTCCTGGCTATGTCCCCCGCTGTCTCCCACTCTGTCCCCCACTGTGTCTCACGCTTTGTCCCTGCTGTGTCTCAGTGTGTCCCGCTGTGTCCCGCTGTGCCCCCATTGTGTCCCGTTGTGTCCACAGCTGTGTACCACCCTGTGTAACGCTGTGTCCCCGCTGTATCGAGGCTGTGTCCCGCTGGGTCCCGCTGTGTCCTCGCTGTATTCCCCGCTGTGTCCCCTACTGTGTCCCGCTGTGTCCCACTGTGTCCCCCGCTGTGTCCCGCCGTGTCCTCGCAGGGTCACCGCTGTTTCGTGCTGTGTCACGCTGTGTTCCGTGGTGTCCCGCTTTGTCCCCCACTGTGTCCCCCACTGATTCCCTGCTGTGTCCCCTCTGTGTCCCGCTGTGTCCCGCTGTGTCTCGCTGTGTCCCGCTGTGTCCTCGCTGTGTCCCACGCTGTGTTCTGCTTTGTCCTCGCTGTGTACCCCGCTGAGTCTCGCTGTGTTCCCCGCTGTGTCCCGCTGTGTCCCCCACTGTGTTCCCCGCTGTGTCCTCGCTGTGTCCCCCGCTGAGTCCCGCTGTGTCCTTGCTGTGTCCCCCGCTGTGTCCCGCTATGTTCCTGCAGTGTTCCCGTTGTGTCCCGCTGTGTCCCGCTGTGTCCTCGCTGTGTCCCCCGCTGTGTCCCGTTGTTTCCCCAGCTGTGTACCCCGCTGTGTATCACTGTGTCCCCGCTGTATCGACGCTGTGTCCCTCTGGGTCCCGCTGTGTCTTCCCTGTGTTCCCCGCTGTGTTCCGTTGTGTCCCCCGCTGTCTCCCGCTGTGTCCCTCCTGTGTCCCCCGCTGTGTCCCGCTGTGTCCCTCTGTGTGCCCTGCTGTATCCCCAACTCTGTCCCACTGTGTCCCCCGCTGAGTCCCGCTGTGTCCCCGCTGTGTCCCTCTGTGTCCTTACTGTGTCCCCCACTGTGTCCCGTTTTGTCCCACTCTGTCCCCGGATGTGTCCCACTGTGTCCCCGGCTGTGTCCCTGCTTTGTCTCACTGTGTTCCGCAGTGTCCCGCTGTATGCTCGCTGTGTCTCCCGCAGTGTCCTGCAGTGTCCTCGCTATGTCCCCCGCTGTGTCCTGATTTGTCCCCCGCTGTGTCCCGCTGTGTACCCCTCTGAGTCCCCCGCTGTGTCCCGCTGTGTCCCCCGCTGTCACTGCTGTGCCGCGCTGTGTCCTGCTGTGTCCCGATGTGTACTGCTGTGTCCCCTGCTGAGTCCCGCTGTGTCCCCGCTGTGTCCCAATGTGTCCTCGCTGTGTTCTCCACTGTGTCCCGCTGTGTTACCCCTGTGTCCCCCGCTGTGTCCCGCTGTGTCCCTCTGTGTCCTCTGCTGTGTCCCCTGCTCTGTCACACTGTGTCCCCCGCTGTGTCACGCTGTGTCCCGTTGTGAACTGCTGTGTCCCCCGCTGAGTCCCGCTGTGTCCCAAGTTGTCCTCGCTGTGTCCCCCGCTGTGTCCCGCCGTGTCCCCCCTGTGTCCCCCGCTGTGTCCCTCTGTGTCCTCTGCTGTGTCCCCTGCTCTGTCTCACTTTGTCCGCCGCTGTGTCCCGCTGTGTCCCGCTGTGAACTGCTGTGTCCCCCGCTGAGTCCCGCTGTGTCCCCGCTGTGTCCCAATGTGTCCTCGCTGTGTCCCCCGCAGTGTCCCGCTGTGTCCACCCTGTGTCACCGCTGTGTCCCGCTGTGTCCACTGCTGTGTACCCGCTGTGTCCCAATGTGTCCACGCTGGGTACCCCTCTGTGTCCCGCTGTGTCCCCACTGTGTCACCGCTGTGTCTCGCTGTGTCCCGCTGTGTCCACGCTGTGTCCCAATGTGTCCACGCTGGGTAACCCTCTGTGTCCCGCTGTGTCCCCCCTGTGTCCCCCGCTGTGTCCCGCTGTGTCCCTCTGTGTCCTCTGCTGTGTCCCCTGCTGTGTCCCACTGTGTCCCCCGCTGTGTTCCCGCTGTGTCCCGCTGTGGTCCACCGCCTAGGTCCCGCTGGGTCCCCACTGTGACCTCTGCTGAGTACACATGACTCTGTCCCAATGGACTCTGCCGCTATGTACCCG
>NW_012298649.1:0-2366 GCF_000151885.1 Dipodomys ordii | reverse complement strand
GCCCAGCTGACTCAGAATCCCCTGCAGGAGGCCAAAGATTTGGACTTGCTGGACTTGGGCCCCAAAGAAAAGCTTGAACTCAGGTCTCTGGCAATTTAGCACTCATTGTAGACCCTGATAGGAGGCTAAAGACAAAGTCGGTATGGAGTAGGGGCACCATCTGAGGTCAGAAAGAGGCAGAAAGGCACCCTGAAGGGGACAGGGAAAGATGAGGGACAAACACACACACACAAATGTGGCACTACTGTCTCACACCTGTCATCCTAGCTACTCAGGAGGCTGAGGTCAAAGCCAGCCAGCACAGAAATGTCTGTGAGGCTCTTATCTCCAATGAACCACCAAATAGCCAGAAATGGAGATGCAGCTCAAGTGTTAGAGCACTAGCTTTGAGCACAGAAGCATAGGAACTTCACCTAGACCTTGAGTTCAAGGCCCAGGTCTTCTACATCCAAACACACAGACACAGACACACAGACAAAAGACACATGAACACACAGACACACACACTGGTAGCCCAAACCCTCAGCAGTCCCTGAGCACCCTGAATATTCCACCCCAGAGATGATGGCACTACCATCATCAGACCAACTGTAGACAAAACTCAGAGCCTCTCACAGGTCTGGAATAGTTCACAACACATCATGGCATTTCTACTGTAGACATAGTTATGCAGAAAATTCAGCTACCTTTTGTTTGCTTGTAGGTTATGGGGTTTGAACTTTGGGCCTGCCAGAAGGCCTTCAGCTCTTCAGATGAAAGTGTGCGCTCTACTACTGGACCCACAGCACCATATCCTATTTTCTGGTGGTTCATAGAGGATAAAGTCTCACAGACGTTCCTTCCCAAGCTGGCTTTGAACCGTTATCCTCAGATCTCAGCCTTCTGAGTAACTAGGATGACAGTTGTGAGCCACTGGCAGCGCCCAGCTACACCCAACTTCTTTTTTTCTTCAGCTCTTTTCTTTCTTTCTTTTTTATTGTGAAACTACTGTACAGAGGGGTTACAATTACATGGGCAAGATAAGGAGTACATTTCTTATCAAATACTGTAGCCTCCTCTGCAGTCAACTTCTTATACCAAGGGAAAACCCAACTCATCAAGACACAAACCAAATGTAACCCTACACGTCAGACTTGGTCACCAGAATCCAAAACCTTCTTCCATGAATGGAGAGCATATAATTGACACTACCATCCCACCCCAGCTCCGATTCACCCACTCCCTGCCTGCGACAAGCCACGACCTCTGGAATTCTTGGTAAGGCACCACCCACCCTGCTATGGCTTCACACTGGGGTAAACCTGGGGAGTTATTAGAAATGTTTGTACAATGAGGCCAGCATCTGGTCTCCCAACCTCAACCACCCCAATACTTCACTATCTCTTGCAAGCAAGGAAGGGGTATCTTTCTTTCCTGTTTGTTTTTTTTGTTTTTGTTTTAATTTTGGTTGAGAGCCTTGAATTCAGGGCTTGGGTACTGTCCCTGATGTCTAATTTTTCTCAAGGCCAGTGTTCTGCCACTTGAGCCACAGTGCCACTTCTGGTTGGAGATTGGAGATGAGACTCTGGAGGGACTTTTCTACCAGGGCTGGGACATGAGATCCACTGCATCTCAGACTCCTGAGTGGCCAGGATGACAGATGTGGGATAACAGGTATGAGCCAGCGGCTCATGGCTTAAGGTGTCTATTCCTTCAGAATTTCCACCTAGTCCTCCTCTAGAAGATACCACCTAGACACCCCTCTACCTCCCTCAGAGACAGCAAAGGTAGGCTAGAATCTGGGTGTGGCCATGGGGATTAAAGAGCCCACTCCACATCACTAATCCCCTCTAAGCTCCCATCTGCCTCCTCTGGATTGCCTGGTCTTCCAGGGCAGATCAGACCCACTAGGAGTTCTGGGGCCTGCCCTATGTCCCCATACCCCACCAAACTGATACCTGAGGACTTCCGGGGCCAACTGCTCCATGTCCTGGTGGAAGACCTTGGGAGGCTTGCTGAAAACTGGGTACAGGGGTGCACAGGGCAGGAGTGTCCAGCTCCCCTCTGTCAAAGGAGACACAAAGCACGGATGAATACACTAAGAGCTTCAGGGCATAGCCATCCACCTGTCACCAAGGTCCCTGAGAGAACTGTTTTATGGTGACAGCCCTGGGGCCTGACCTCAGGGCCCCTGTATTGTCCCTCACTTTCTTTGTCTCCAGAGGAGTGCTCTTTCACCTGATCCACAGTGCCACTTCCAGCTTTTTCTGTGTATGCAGGACTTAGGAATTGAACCCATGCTTTCCTGTGTGCTAGGTGAGCCCTCTACCTCTAAGATGCAATGCCAGCCCTGGATAGCTGTTCTCCTGTGACCCCTCAGCCCTGTC
>NW_012298648.1:0-1581 GCF_000151885.1 Dipodomys ordii | reverse complement strand
TCAAATGTGATGCTCAGATCTCAGCCTCCAAGTAGCCAGGATGACAGGCATGAGCCTGAACCCCAGGTGATGGGCACCAAAGTTTTTTTTGGTTTTTGTTGGCTCACATTAATCTCCTATCAACTAGCAAGCCCAAGTTAAAATAATCAGTTACAGGGGATCAAATTCCTCTCCTAGGTCAGTTAATCCAAAGAGATAAAGTGTCTTTGGAAAAGGCTAGTCTGAGTTGCCTTAGGGATGTTTGTGTGTGTGAGTGTTGGGGATACCTACCCTCATCTCTGTGGTGCCTCATCTTCCCAGCAGAGAGTGCATCCAGGATCTTGACCCCAAGGCAGGTGGATGGGAGAGGGTACCTAAGGTAACATCCAAGGGGATGATCTGAATTCTGTCCTGCATCCAAAGCCTGGACAGATAAAGGAGAGAAAGAGAAGGTTGGGGGAACATCAAAAGTATCCCCTTACATTTGGCTGAATGTACCAGTGAGAAAACTGAATACATCTTTCTTGGTAGTCAGCTAAAGGGTGTACACTATTCATTTATTTTATGATTGTGTTAGTCCTAGGGCTTGGATTCAGGGCCTGGGTGTTATCCCTTAGCTTCTTTTGTTCAAGGCTGAGGCTCTACCAGTTGAGCCACAGCACATCTGGCTTTTTTGTGTGAGGGTTGGGGGAGGGAGGTGGTTTATGGGAGATTAGAATCTCCTGGACTTTCCTTCCCGGGCTGCTCTGAGTCACAACCATCAGACCTCAGCCTCCCAAAGAGCCAGGATGATGTGTGGGAGCCATGAGCTCCTGACCACCACCATCCATTTATAATCCCATAGGCCCAGGGCCCGGGCAACACATACTATACTTTCTTGTTGGGAGTAGGAAGCAGACATGAGTGGGTTTGATACTTCAACAACCTACCTATCTTTGAGCATTGTTCTGGGTAAGTCTGATGGAGGCTTCCTCCTTATCCACAGCAATGACTTGGCTCTGTCACAAGAACAAATGTCCAACGGGAGGTGTCATGTCTGGGGTCTTTCCTCTGAAATCCGCCACTCTAACCAAAATGACACTCCCCTGCAAAGGGTATTACACATGGAGTGTTTTTATTGTCTTATAGCCAGGGTCTTGTCAGATATGTGAGGGTATAGGTCAGAGGCCCGGGATTGTGCTGGGCAGGGGGACAAGGTGACACCTTCAGAGTGATGTGGTGAAGGACTAAAGGGATGGACAATGAATAACCATCACGGTCTAGCTGGGGCACGGAGGGGCTTACCTCAAGGGACTGGTTCAACAGGCTGAGCAAAACAAGTCCTGACCCACAGCCCACCTCCAGAATAAGAGGGCCACCTTGGGTTCCAGCCACATGGGGATGCTAGGCCACCTCCTCCAGCACTCATTCAACCAATTCCTGAGAGTGAGAAAGAGGGAGGGAGAGAGAGAGAGAGAGGGATATACAGACAGACTGACAGAGAGGGAGAGAGAGAGAGAGACAGAGGTCCAGAATTACACTTAAGCCAGGTGCCAGTGGCCCAGACCTATAATCCTACCTACACAGGAGGCTGAGATGTGAAGATCATGACTCCTAGCTGGC
>NW_012298647.1:0-3947 GCF_000151885.1 Dipodomys ordii | reverse complement strand
GTTCTCAAGAAGAAGCAGTAGAAGTATAATGAAGCAGAAGCAGGAGAAGCAGAACCAGAAGAAAAAGAAGAAGCATAAGAAGGAGAAGCAGAGGGAGAAACAGAAGAAGGAGAAGGAGCAGCAGTAGGTGAAGCAGAAGGAGATGCAGAAGCAGAAAGAGAAGCAGAAATAGAAGGAGAAGAAGGAGAAGTTGGAGAATCAGAAGAAGCAGAAGCAGAAGGACAAGCAGGAGAAGCAGAAGAAGCAGAAGCGGGAGAAGCAGAAGAAGAAGAAGAAGGAGAAGGAGCAGAAGGAGAAGCAGAAGCAGAAGGAGAAGCAGAAAGAGAACCAGAAGAAGCAGAAGAAGCAGTAGCAGGAGAAGCAGAAGCAGAAGAAACAGAAGAAGCCGAAGAATCAGAAGGAGAACCTGAAGCAGAAGGAGAAGCAGAAGCAGCAGAAGCTGGAAAAGCAGAAGCAGAAGAAACCGAAAAAGCAGAAGAAGCAGAAGCAGAACGAGAAGCAGAAGAAGAAGGAGAAAGAGAAGGATTAGGAGTAGGAGGAGCAGAAGCAGAATAAGAAGCAGAAAGAGAAGCAGAAGGAGAAGCAGAAGGAGAAACAGAAGCAGAAGCAGGAGAAGCAGAAGCAGAAGCAGAAAGAGAAGCACAAGAAGGAGGAATTGAAGGAGAAGGAGAAGGAGACGGAGAAGCAGAAGGAGAAGTAGGAGAAGCAGAAGAAGAAGAAGCAGGAGAAGCAGAAACAGAAGAAACAGAAAAAGTATAAGAAGCAGAAGAAGAAGCAGCAGGGGAAGCAGAAGAAGAAGAAGGAGAAGGAGAAAGAGAAGGATTAGGAGTAGGAGAAACAGAAGGGTAAGCAGAAGCAGAAAGAGAAGCAGAAGGAGAAGCAGGAGAAGCAGAAGCAGCAGCAGCAGGAGAAGCAGAAGCAGAATGAAAAGCAGAAGAAGGAGAAATTGAAACAGAAGAAGATGCAGAAGGAGAAGCAGAAGCAGAAGTAGAAGCAGAAGAAGGAGAAGCAGAAGGAGAAGCATAAGGAGAAACAGAAGGAGAAGCAGGAGAAGCAGAAGCAGGAGAAGCAGAATCAAAAGAAATAGAAGAAGGATAAGAAGCAGAAGCAGAAAGAGAAGCAGAAACAGAAGGAGAAGCAGAAATAGAAGCAGAAGAAGCAGAAGCAGAACCTGAAGCAGAAGGAGAAGCAGGAGAAGCAGAAGAAGCAGAATCTGGAGAAGAAGGAGAACCAGAAGGAGAAGCAGAAGCAGAAAGAGAAGCAAAAGCAGAAGGAGAAGCAGAAAGAGAAACAGAAGAAACAGAAGAAGCAGAAGCAGAAGCAGTAGCAGAAGAAGCTGAAGATGCAGAAGCAGATAGAGAAGCAGAAGGAATAGCAAAATAACGACAAGGAGAAACAGAAGGAGAAGAAGAATGAGAAACAGTAGGAAAAGCAGGAAAAACAGAAGAAGCAGAAACAGACGGAGAAGCAGAAGAAGGAGAAGCAGAAGCAGAAGAAGAAGCAGAAGGAAAAGCACAAGCAGAAGGAGATGCAGAAGGAGTAGCAGGAGAAGCAGAAGAAGCAGAAGCAGAAGGAGAAGAAGAAGGAGAAGAAGCAGAATCAGAAGAAGCAGAAGGAGAAGTAGAAAGAGAAGCCGACGAAGAGAAGCAGAACGAGAAGCAGGAGAAGCAGAAGAAGCAGAGCGGGAGAAGCAGAAGAAGAAGAAACAGAAGAAATAGAAGGAGCAGAAGCAGAAGGAGGAGCAGAAGCAGAAGGAGAAGCAGATAGAGAAGCAGGAAAAGCAGAAGAAGCAGAAGCAGGAGAAGCAGAAGCAGAAGAAACAGGAGAAGGACAAGAAGCAGAAGCAGAAGCAGAAGGAGAAGCAGAAACAGAAGGAGAAGCAGAAAGAGAAAGAGGGGAAGCAGAAGAAGAAGAAGCAGGAGAACCAGAAGCATAAGAATCCGAAGAAGAAGAAGCAGAACCTGAAGCAGAAGGAGAAGCAAGAGAAGCAGAAGAAGCAGAATCTGGAGAAGCAGAATGAGAAGCTGAAGGAGAAGCAGAAGCAGAAAGAGAATCAAAAGGAGAAGGAGAAGCGGAAGAAACAGAAGAAGCAGAAGCAGTAGCAGTTGCAGCAGAAGGAGAAGCAAATGTAAAAGCAGAAGAACGAGAAGGAGAAGGAGAAACAGAAGGAGAAGCAGAAGGAGAAGCAGAAGAAGCAGAAGGAGAAGCAGAAGGAGAAACACAAGCAGAAGAAGCAGCAGAAAGAGAAGCAGAAGCAGAAGAAGATGCAGAAGGAGAAGCAGGAGAAGCAGAAGAAGCAGAAGCAGAAGGAGAAGGAGAAGTAGGAGAAGGAGAAGGAAGAGCCACAGAAGCAATAGGAGAAGCAGAAGGAGAAGCAAAGCAGAATGAGAAGCAGAAAGAGAAACAGTAGTAGAAGAAGAAGCAGGAAAAGCAGAAGCAGCAGAAAGAGAAGAAGAAGAAGAAGAAGAAGAAGAAGAAGAAGAAGAAGAAGAAGAAGAAGAAGAAGAAGAAGAAGAAGAAGAAAAAGAAGAAGAAGAAGGAGAAGGAGAAGGATAAGCAGTAGAAGCAGAAGTAGCAGAAGCAGGAGAAGCAGAAGCAGAAGAAAAAGAATAAGCATAAGAAGCAGAATCAGAGGGAGAAGCAGAAGAAGGAGAAGCAGAAGCAGAAGAAGCAGCAGAAGGAGAAGCAGAAGTAGGAGAAGAAGAAGGAGAAGGAAGGGCAGCAGAAGCAATAGGAGAAGCAGAATGAGAAGCAGAACCAGAATGAGAAGCAGAAAGAGAAGCAAAAGAAGCAGAAGAAGCAGGAAAAGCAGAAGCAGAAGAAAGAGAAGAAGCAGCAGAAGGAGAAGCAGAAACAGAAGAAGATGCAGAAGGAGAAGCAGGAGAAGCAGAAGAAGGAGAAGGAGAAGGCGAAAGAGAAGGATTAAGAGTAGGAGAAGCAAAAGGATAAGCAGAAGCAGAAAGAGACGCAGAAGGAGAAGCAGCACGAGAAGTAGGAGAAGCAGGAGAAGCAGAAGCAGGAGAAGCAGAAGAAACAGAAGACGCAGAAGCAGAATGAGAAGCAGAAGCAGAAATTGAAGCAGAAGCAGAAGCAGAAGGAGAAGCAGAAGAAGGAGAAGGAGAAGCAGAAAGAGAAGCACAACGAGAAGCAGGAGAAGCAGAAGCAGGAGAAGCAGAAGCAGAAGAAACATAGGAAGGAGAAGAAGCAGAAGCAGAAGGAGAAGCAGAAACAGAAGGAAAAGCAGAAAGAGAAGCAGGAGAAGCAGAAGAAGAAGCAGCAAGAGAAGCAGAAGCAGAAGAAGCTGAAGAAGCAGAAACAGAACCTGAAGCAGAAGGAGAAGCAGGAGAAGCAGAAGAAGCAGAATCTGGAGTGGAGAAGCAGAGGGAGAAGCAGAAGCAGAAAGAGAAGCAAAAGCAGAAGGAGAAGCAGAAGGGGAAGCAGAAGAAACAGAAGAAGCAGAGGCAGTAGCAGAAGAAACAGAAGATGCAGAAGCAGAAGGAGAAGCAAAAGGAAAAGCAGAAGAACGAGAAGGAGAAGGAGTAGGAGAAACAGAAGGAGAAGCAGAAAGAGAAGCAGAAGAAGGAGCAGGAGAAGGAAAAGCAGCAGGAGAAGCAGAAAGAGCAGCAGAAGGAGAAGCAGGAGATGCAGAAACTTGAGAAGCAGAAGCAGAAGAAACAGGAGAAGGACAAGAAGCAGAAGCAGAAGGAGAAGCAGAAACAGAACGAGAAGCAGGAAGAGAAGGAGGGAAAGCAGAAGAAGCAGGAGAAGCAGAAGCATAAGAATGTGAAGAAGCAGAAGGAGAACCTGAAGCAGAAGGAGAAGCAGGAGAAGCAGAAGAAGCAGAATCTGAAGAAGCAGAATAAAAAGCAGAACGAGAAGCAGAAGCAGAAAGAGAATCAAAAGCAGAAGGAGAAGCAGAAGAAACAGAAGAAGTAGAAGCAGAATGA
>NW_012298646.1:0-3947 GCF_000151885.1 Dipodomys ordii | reverse complement strand
TGCAGAAGCAGAAGGAGAAGCAGAAGCAGTAGTAGAAGCAGAAGAAGGAGAAGCAGAAGGAGAAGCATAAAGAGAAACAGAAGGAGAAGCAGGAGAAGCAGAAGCAGGAGAAGCAGAATCAGAAGAAATAGAAGAAGGAGAAGAAGCAGAAGCAGAAAGAGAAGCAGAAACAGAAGGAGAAGCAGAAAAAGAAGCAGAAGAAGCCGAAGAAGCAAAAGCAGAACCTAAAGCAGAAGGAGAAGCAGGAGAAGCAGAAGAAGCAGAATCTGGAGAAGAAGAAGGAGAACCAGAAGGAGAAGCAGAAGCAGAAAGAGAAGCAAAAGCAGAAGGAGAAGCAGAAGAAACAGAAGAAGCAGAATCAGTAGCAGAAGAAGCTGAAGATGCAGAAGCAGAAAGAGAAGCAGAAGGAATAGCAGAAGAACGAGAAGGAGAAATAGAAGGAGAAGCAGAAGGAGAAGCAGGAAAAGTAGAAGAAACAGAAGCAGACGGAGAAGCAGAAGAAGGAGAAGGAGAAGCCGGAGCAGAAGAAGAAGCAGAAGGAAAAGCACAAGCAGAAGGAGATGCAGAAGGAGAAGCAGGAAATGCAGAAGACGCAGAAGCAGAAGGAGAAGCAGAAGGAGAAGAATCAGAATCAGAAGAAGCAGAAATAGAAAGAGAAACCGACGAAGAGAAGCTGAATGAGAAGCAGGAGAAACAGAAGAAGCACAAGCGGGAGAAGCAGAAGAAGAAGAAACAGAAGAAGGAGAAGGAGCAGAAGCAGAAGGAGAAGCAGAAGGAGAAGCAGAAAGAGAAGCAGGAAAAGCAGAAGAAGCAGAAGCAGGAGAAGCAGAAGGAGAAGAAACAGGAGAAGGACAAGAAGCAGAAAGAGAAGCAGTAGAAGCAGAAGAGGCAGGAAAAGCAGAAGCAGAAGAAAGAGAAGAAGACGAAGAAGAAGAAGAAGAAGAAGAAGAAGAAGAAGAAGAAGAAGAAGAAGAAGAAGAAGAAGAAGAAGAAGAAGAAGAAGAAGAAGAAGAAGAAGAAGAAGCATAAGGAGAAGCATAAGGAGAAGCATAAGGAGAAGCATAAGGAGAAGTATAAGGAGAAGCAGTAGAAGCAGAAGAAGCAGAAGCAGGAGAAGCTGAAGCAGAAGAAACAGGAGAAGGACAAGAAGCAGAAAGAGAAGCAGTAGAAGCAGAAGAGGCAGGAAAAGCAGAAGCAGAAGAAAGAGAAGAAGAAGAAGACGAGGAAGAAGAAGAAGAAGAAGCAGCATAAGGAGAAGCATAAGGAGAAGTATAAGGAGAAGCAGAAGAAGCAGAAGAAGCAGAAGAAGCAGAAGCTGAAGAATAAGCCAAAGAAGCAGAAGCAGAAGCAGTGAGAGATGCAGAAGAAGGAGAAGGAGAAGGAGCAGCAGAAGGAGAAGCAGAAGCAGAAAGAGAAGCAGAAACAGAAGGAGAAGCATAAGGAGAAGCAGGAGAATCAGAAGAAGCAGAGGCAGTAGCAGAAGATGTAGAAGCAGAATGAGAAGCAGAAGGAAAAGCAGAAGAACGAGAAGGAGAAGGAGATGGAGAAGCAGAAGGAGAAGCAGAAAGAGAAGCAGAAGAAGGAGCAGGAGTAGGAAAAGCAGCAGGAGAAGCAGAAAGAGAAGCAGAAGGAGAAGCAGGAGATGCAGAAACAGGAGAAGCAGAAGCAGAAGAAACAGGAGAAGGACAAGAAGCAGAAGCAGAAGGAGAAGCAGAAACAGAAGGAGAAGCAGAAAGAGAAGGAGGGAAAGCAGAAGAAGCAGAAGCAGGAGAAGCAGAAGCATAAGAATCCGAAGAAGCAGAAGCAGAACCTGAAGCAGAAGGAGAAGCAGGAGAAGCACAAGAAGCAGAATCTGGAGAAGCAGAATGAGACACAGAAGGAGAAGCAGAAGGAGAAAGAGAATCAAAAGCAGAAGGAGAAGCAGAAGAAAGAGAAGAAGTAGAAGCAGTAGCAGGTGTAGCAGAAGGAAAAGCAGAAAAACAGGAAGGAGAAGGAGAAACAGAAGGAGAAGTAGAAGGAGAAGCAGAAAGAGAAGCAGGTAAAGCAGAAGAAGAAGAAGCAGAAGGAGAATCAGAAGGAGAAGCAGAAGAAGGAGAAGGAGAAACAGAAGCAGAAGAAGATGCAGAAGGAGAAGCAGGAGAAGCAGAAGAAGCAGAAGCAGAAGGAGAAGCAGGAGAAGCAGAATCTGGAGAAGCAGAAGGAGAAGCAGAAGCAGAAAGAGAAGCAAAAGCAGAAGGAGAAGCAGAAGAAACAGAAGAAGCAGAGGCAGTAGCAGAAGAAGCAGAAGATTCAGAAGCAGAAGGAGAAGCAGAAGGAAAAGCAGAAGAACTAGAAGGAGAAGGAGAAGGAGAAACAGGAGTAGAAGCAGAAAGAGAAGCAGAAGAAGGAGCAGTAGAAGGAAAAGCGGCAGGAGAAAAAGAAAGAGCAGCAGAAGGAGAAGCAGGAAATGCAGAAACAGGAGAAGAACAAGCAGAAGAAACAGGACAAGGACAAGAAGCAGAAGCAGAAGGAGAAGCAGAAAGAGAAGGAGGGGAAGCAGAAGAAGCAGAAGCAGGAGAACCAGAAGCATAAGAATCCGAAGAAGCAGAAGCAGAACCTGAAGCAGAAGGAGAAGCAGGAGAAGCTGAAGAATCAGAATCTGGAGAAGCAGAATGAGAAGCAGGAGGAGAAGCAGAAGCAGAAAGAGAATCAAAAGCAGAAGGAGAAGCAGAAGAAACAGAAGAAGTAGAAGCAGTAGCAGTTGTAGCAGAAGCAGAAGGAAAAGCAGAAGGAAAAGCAGAAGAACAAGAAGGAGAAGGAGAAACAGAAGGAGAAGCAGAAGGAGAAACAGAAAGAGAAGCAGGTAAAGCAGAAGAAGAAGCAGAAGGAGAATCAGAAGGAGAAGCAGAAGAAGAAGAATGGAAGCAGAAGAAGATGCAGAAGGAGAAGCAGAAGAAGCAGAAGCAGAAGGAGAAGCAGGAAAAGCAGAAGAAGCAGAAGCAAAAGGTGAAGCAAAAGAAGGAGAAGGAGAAGCAGAGGCAGAAGAAGAAGCATAAGGACAAGCACAAGCAGAAGGAGATGCAGAAGGAGAAGCAGGAGAAGCAGAAGAAGCAGAAGCTGAAAGAGAAGCAGAAGTAGGAGAAGGAGAAGGAGGAGAAGCAGAAGCAGAAGGAGAAGCAGAAGCAGAATGAAAAGCAGAAAGAGAAGCAGGAGGAGGTCAAGAAGCAGAAGCAGGAGAAGCCGAAAGAGAAGAAACAGAAACAGAAGCAGAAGGAGAAGCAGAAGCAGAAGGAGAAGCAGCAGAAGAAGTAGAACCAGAAATTCAGGCACGAGAAACAGAAGGAGAAACAGAAGAAGCAGAAGCAGAAGGAGAAGCAAAAAGAGAAGGAGAAGGAGAAGGAGAAATAGAAGAAGCAGCAGAAGGAGAAGCAGCAGAAGAAGCAGAAAAACAAGCAGGAGAAGCAGAAGCAGAAAGAGAAGTAGAAGCAGAAGAAGCAGAAGAAGAAGCAGTAGAAGCATAAGAAACAGAAGCAGGAGAAGCAGAACCAGAAGAAAAAGAAGAAGCATAAGAAGCAGAAGCAGAGGGAGAAACAGAAGAAGGAGAAGGAGCAGCAGAAGGTGAAGCAGAAGGAAATGCAGAAGCAGAAAGAGAAGCAGAAATAGAAGAAGAAGAAGGAGAAGTTGGAGAATCAGAAGAAGCAGGAGCAGAAAGAGAAGCAGAAGAAGGAGAAGGAGAAGCAGAAGGAGAAGGACAAGCAGGAGAAGCAGAAGAAGCAGAAGCGGGAGAAGCAGAAGAAGAAGAAGAAACAGAAGAAGGAGAAGGAGCAGAAGGAGAAGCAGAAGCAGAAGGAGAAGTAGAAAGAGAAGCAGAAGAAGCGAAGAAGCGTAGCAGGAGAAGCAGAAGCAGAAGAAACAGAAGAAGCCGAAGAATCAGAAGGAGAACCTGAAGCAGAAGGAGAAGCAGAAGC
>NW_012298645.1:0-3948 GCF_000151885.1 Dipodomys ordii | reverse complement strand
TCACAAAGCGGGACACAGCGGGACACAGCGTCGATACAACGGGGACACAGCGGGACACAGCGGGGTACACAGCTGGGGACACAATGGAACACAGCGGGGAACATATCGAGGACACAGCAGGACACAGCAGGGACACAGCCGGGACACTGCGGGAACATAGCAGGACACAGCGGGGTAAACAGCGGGACACATCTTGGGACACAGCGGGGACATAGCGGGACACAGCGGGGGACACAGCGAGGACACAGTGGGACACAGCGTGGGACAAAGTGAGTGACAGCAGGGCACACAGCGAGGGCACAGCAGGACACCGAGGGGACTCAGCGGGGGACACAGCGGGGACACAGCAGGGACACAGCAGGGGACACAGTAGGACAGAGCGGGGGACACAGCGGGGGACAGAGGTGGACACCACGAATAACAGAGCAAGGACACAGCGGGACCCAGTGTGACACAGCCTCGATACAGCGGGATTCACAGCGTTACACAGCGGGGTACACAGCTGGGGACACAAAGGGACACAGTGGTGGACACAGCGGGACACAGCGGGACAGAGTGGGACACAGACGGGATAAAGCGTGAGACACAGCGGGGGAGAGAGCGGGAGACAGCGGGGGACACAGCGAGGACACAGCGGGACACAGCGGGGACACAGCGGGGACACAGCGGGGACTCAGCTGGGGACACAGCGGGGGACAAAGCGGGACACCACGTAACACAGCGGGACAGAGCATGACACCGAGGGTACTCAGCGGGGGACAAAGCTGGGGACAAAGCAGGACACCATGGGACACAGTGTGACACAGCGGGACACAGCGGCGACACTGCGGGGACACAGCGGGACAAAGCGGGGGACACAGCCTTACACAACAGAGTACAAAGCGGGACACAGCGGGCACAAAGCGGGGACACAGCGTGACACAGAAGGACACTGCAGGGACAGAGCGGGACACAGCGGGACACAGTGGGGCCACAGCGGGGACACACCGGGACACTGAGTGTCACAGCAGGGACACAGCGGGACAAAGCGGGACACATCAGGACACAGCGGGGGACACAGCGGGACACAGCAGGGGACACAGCGAGGACACAGCGGGACACAGCGGAAGACACAGCGAGGACACAGCGGAACACAGCGGGGGAAAAAGTGGGACACAGCGGGGACACAGCAGTGGACACAGCGGGAGACAGCGGGGGACACAGCGGGACACAGTGGGGGACACAGCGGGGGTCACAGCGGGACACAGTGGGACACAACTGGGGACACAGCGGTACACAGCGGTGGACACAGCGGGACACAGCGGTGGAAACAGCGAGGACACAGCGGACCCAGCGGGACACAGCATCGATACAGCGGGGACAGAGTGGGCCACAGCGGGGTACACAGCTGGGGACACAACGGGGCACATCGGGGGACACAGCAAGTACTCAGCGGAACACAGCGTGGGACACAGTGAGGACACAGGGGGACACAGCGGGACACAGCAGGAACATAGCAGTAGACACAGCGGGACACAGCAGGGGACACAGCGGGACACAGCGGGGGACACAGGGAGGACTGAGCGGGACACAGCGGGGACACAGCGGGGACTCATCGGGGGACACAGCGGTGGACAAAGCGGGACACAGCGGGACACAGCGGGACACAGCGTCGATACAGCGGGGACACAGCGGGACGCAGCGGGGTACACAGCTGGGGACACAACGGAACACAGCGGGGGACACATCGAGGACACAGCAGGACACAGCGGGGACACAGCGGGGACACTGCGGGAACATAGCAGGACACAGCTGGGTACTCAGCGGGACACAGCGGGACACAGCTTGGGACACAGCGGGGACATAGCGGGACACAGCGGGGGACACAGCGAGGACACAGTAGGACACAGCGTGGGACAAAGTGGGAGACAGCGGGGCACACAGCGAGGACACAGCAGCACACCGAGGGTACTCAGCGGGGGACACAGCTGGGGACAAAGCAGGACACCATGGGACACAGTGTGACACAGCGGGACAAAGCAGGGGACACAGCCTGACACAACGAAATACACAGCGGGAAACAGCGGGCACAAAGCGGGGACACAGCAGGACACAGCAGGACACAGCAGGGACAGAGCGGGACACAGCGGGACACAGCGGGGGACCCAGCGAGGACACAGCGGGGTCACAGCGGGAAACAGCGGGACACAGACTGACACAGCGGGACACAGCAGAGGACACAGCGGGACACAGCGGAGGACAGAGCGATGACACAGCAGGACACAGCTGGGACACAGGGGGACTCAGCAGGGTTACAGCGGGACACAACAGGACACAGCAGGACACAGCGTGACAGCGGGGACACAGCAGGGGCACAGCGGGGGACACAGCGGGACACAACGGGACACAGCAGGGAACACAGTGGGACACAGCGGGGGACACAGCGGAGGACAGAGGGGGACACCACGAATAACAGAGCAAGGACACAGCGGGACCCAGCGGGACACAGCCTCGATACAGCGGGATTCACAGCGTTACACAGCGGGTTACACAGCTGGGGACACAAAGGGACACAGTGGTGGACACAGCGGGACACAGCGGGACAGAGTGGGACACAGACGGGATAAATCGTGAGACACAGCGGGGGACAGAGAGGGAGACAGCGGGGGACACAGCGAGGACACAGCGGGACACAGCGGGGACACAGCGGGGACTCAGCTGGGGACACAGCGGGGGACAAAGCGGGACACCACGCAACACAGCGGGACACAGCGCGAAACAGCGGTGACCCTTCGGGACACAGCGGGACACAGCGGGTGACACAGCAGAACACAGTGGGGGACACAGCGAGGACACAGTGGGACACAGGAAGACACAGCATCGAAACAGCGGGTACACAGCGGTACACAGCGGGGTACACTGCTGGGGACACAACGGGACACAGCGGGGGACACAGCGAGGACACAGTGGGACACAGCAGGACACAGCAGGGACACTGCGGGAACATAGCGGGACACAGCGGGGTACACAGCGGGACACAGCGGGACACAGCGGGGATACAGCGGGACACAGCGGGGGACACAGCTAGGATACAGCGGGACACAGCGGGACACAATGGGGACACAAATGGGACTCAGTGGGGGAAACAGCGGGGGAAAAAGCGGGACACCATGGGACACAGTGTGACACAGCAGGACTCAGAGGGAACACTGCGTCGACACAGCGGGACAAAGCGGGGGACACAGCGGGACACAGCGGGACACAGCGGGGGACACAGCGGGGGACAGTGGAGACAAAGAGAGGACACAGTGGGAAACAGTGGTGACACAGCTGGACACAACGGAGTACACAGCGGGACACAGCGGGCACAAAGTGGGGACAGAGCGGGACACAGCGGGACACAGCAGGACATATAGCGGGGGACACAGCGGGACACAGAGGGGGACACAGTGAGGACACAGTGAGACACAGCGGGGACACAGCGAGCACACAGCGGGCACACAGCGGGGACACAGCGGGACACAGCGGGGAACACAGGAAGGACACAGCAGGACACAGCGTCTATACAGCAGGGACACAGCGCGACACAGCGGTGTACACACCTGTGGACACAACGGGACACAGTGGGGGACACAACGAGGACACAACAGGACACAGCGGGGACACTGCAAGGACACAGCTGGACAAAGCAGGGGACACAGCGGGACACAGCAGGACACAGTGGGGACACTGCGGGGACACAGCGGGACAAAGCGGGGGACACAGCGGGACACAGCGGGACACAGCGCGGGACACAGCGGGGGACAGCGGAGACAGAGAGGGGACACAGCGAGACGAAGCGTTGACACAGCCTGACACAAAGGAGTACACAGCGAGGACACAGAAGGGAGAGAGCGGGACACAATGGGACACAGCGGGACACAGCGGAGGACACAGCGGGACACAGCTGGACACAACGGAGTACACAGC
>NW_012298644.1:0-3948 GCF_000151885.1 Dipodomys ordii | reverse complement strand
CAGGGGGCACACATGTGGGGACACAGCGGGGGACACTTTTTTGGACACAGTGGGTCACAGTGGGGGACACAGCGGGGGACACAGCGGGGGACAGCAGAGGACAGAGAGGGGACACAGCGGCGACACAGAGGGCACGCAGCTGGGGACACAGCGTGGGACAAAATGGGACACCACGGGACACAGTGTTACACAGCGGGACACAGCGGGGACACTGCGGGACACAGCAAGATAAAGCGGGGGACACAGCGGGACACAGCGGGACACAGCGGGGGACAGCGGGGGACACAGCGGGACACAGTGGGCTACCCAGTGAGGACACAGCGGGACACAACAGGGGACACAGCGAGGACACAGCGGGAGACACAGCGGGGGACACAGCGAGACACAGTGGGGAACACAGCGAGGACACAGCGGGACACAACGGGACACAGCGTCGATACAGCGGGGAGGCAGCGTTACATAGCGTGGTACACACTGTGGACACAACGGGACACAGTGGGGGCACAGCGGGACACAGCCAGACACAGTGGGACACAGCGGGGAGACAGCAGGGACACAGTGGGGGACACAGCGGGACACAGCGGGTCACAGCGGGGATCACAGTGGGACACAGCAGGGGACACAGCGAGGACACAGCGGGTCACAGCGGGACACAGCGTGGGACAAAGCAGGAGACAGCGAGGGACAAAGAGAGGACCCAGCTGGACACAGCGGGGTACACAGCGGGACACAGCGGGGGACACAGAAGGGTACACAGCGGGACAAAGCGAGAAACACAGCGAGGTCACACCAGGGGCCAAAGCGGAACAACACGGGACACAGTGTGACACAGCGGGGACACTGCAGGGGCACAGCGGGACAAAGCGGGCGACACAGCGGGACACAGCGGGACACAGCGGGAGACACAGCGGGGGACAGCAGGGGACAGAGAGGGGACACAGCGGGAGACACAAAGGGGGACAGCAGGGGACAGAGAGGGGACACAGTGGGACACAGCGGGAACACAGCTGGACACAGCGGGGTATACAGCGGGACACAGGGGGCACACAGAGGGGACACAGCGGGGGACAAAGCGGGACACAGCGGGTCACAACGGGGGACACAAAGGGACACAGTGGGGGACACAGAGGGGTACACAGCGGGACACAGCCGGGAACACAGCGCGGACACAGTGGGACACACCGGGACACAGCGGGACACAGCGGTACACAGCGGGACACAGCGGGGGACACAGTGGGACAAAGCGGGGACACAGCAGGACACAGCGGGACACAGCAGGGGACACAGCGGTACACAGATTGGGACACATCGAGGACAAAGCGGGACACAGCGGGACACAGCGGGGACACAGCAGGGACACAGCAGGTACACAGCGAGGGACACAGTGGGGGACACAGCGGGACACAACGAGGAAGACATCGAGGACACAGCGGGACCCAGCAGGACACAGCGTCGATACAGAGGGGACACAGAGGGACACAGCGGGGTACACAGCTGAGGACACAACGGGACACAGCGGTGAACACAGCGAGGACACAGCGGGACACAGCGGGGCCACTGCGGGAACATAGCGGGACACAGCTGGTACAGAGCGGGACACAGCGGGGTCACAGAGTGGTACACAGCGGGACACATTGGGAAACAAAGCGAGGTCACAGCGGGGGACAAAGCGGGACAACACGGAACACAGTGTGACACAGCAGGACACAGCGGGACACAGCGAGGTACACAGAGGGACACAGCGGGCACACAGCGGGGACACAGCGGGACACAACGGGACACAGCGGGGTCACAGTGGGACACAGCGGGACAAAGCGGCAGACACAGCGGGACACAGCAGGCACACAGCGGGGACACAGCGGGACAGAGCGGGACACATCGGGGACAGAGCGGGACACAGCCGGACACTGCGGGACACCACAGGGGACACAGCAGGACACAGTTGGGGACCCAGTGAGGACACAGCGGGACACAGCAGGGGACACAGCGAGGACACAGCGGGGGACACAGCGGGGGACACAGCGGGACACAGTGGGGAACACAGCGAGGACACAGCGGGACACAGCGTCGATACAGCGGGGACAAAGCGTGAGACACAGCGGGGGACAGAGAGGGAGAAAGCAGGGGACACAGCGAGGACACAGCAGGACACAGCGGTGACACAACGGGGACTCAGCGGGGGACACAGCAGGGGACACAGTGGGACACAGCGGGGGACACTGCGGGACACAGTGTGGGACAGAGCGTGGGACACAGCGAGACACAGCGGGTACAAAGCTGGACACAGCGGGGTACACAGAGGGACACAGCAGGGACACAGCGGGGAAACAGCGAGGACACAGCGGCACACAGTGGGGGACACAGCAAGGACAGAGCGGGACACAGCGGGGGACAAAGCGGGACATAGCGGGGGACACAGCGGGGACACAGTGGGACACAGCGTGGGACACAGGAAGGACACAGAGGTACACAGCGTGGGACAGAGCGAGGACACATTGGGACACAGCGGGACTCAGCGGGGCACACAGCAGTACACAGCGGGACACAGCGGGGCACAGAGGGGAAAGAGCATGGACACAGCGGGGGACACAGTGAGACACAGCGGGGGACACAGAGGGGTACACAGAGGGACACAGCGGGGAAAAAAGCGAGGCCACAGCGGAACACAGCGTGGGACACAGCAAGGACACAGCTGGACACAGAGGGACACAGTGGGGACAAAGCAGTAGACACAGCGGGACACAATGGCGGACACAGCGGGACACAGCGGGGGACACAGGGAGGACACAGCGGGACCCAGCGGGACCCAGCCTCGATACAGCGGGGACACAGCGGGACACAGCGAGGTACACAGCTGGGGACACAACAGGACACAGCGGGGGACACAGCGAGGACACAACGGGACACAGCGGGACACAGCTGTACACTGCGGGAACATAGCGAGACACAGCGGGGTACAGAGCGGTACACAGCGGAACACAGCTGGGGACATAGCAGGGACACAGCGGGACACAGCGGCGGACACAGCGAGGACGCAGCGGGACACAGCGGAACTCAGCGGGGGACAAAGCGGGAGACAGCGGGGGACACAGCGAGCACACAGCAGGACACAGCGGCCACACAGAGGGGGCTCAGTGGGGGACACAGCGGGGGACAAAGAGGGACACCACGGGACACAGTGAGACACAGCGGGACACAGCGGGACACTGTGGGGACACAATAGGACAAAGCGGGGGACACAGCGGGACACAACGGAACAAAGCGGTGGACAGAGCGGAGACAGAGTAGGGCCACAGCGGGACACCTCGGTGACACAGCTGGACACAGCGGGGTACACAGCGGGACACAGCGGGCACACAGCGGGGACACAGCGGGACACAGCGGGACACAGCGGGGACCGAGCGGGACACAGTCGGACACAGCGGGACACAGTGGGGGACACAGCGGGACACAGCGGGGGACCCAGCGAGGACACAGCGGGACACAGCGGGGGACAAAGCGAGGACACAGCGGGGGACACAACAGGGGACACAGCGGGACACAGCGGGGAACACAGCGAGGACACAGCGGGACACAGCGGGACACAGCGTCGATACAGAGGGGACTCAGCGGAGGACACAGCGGGGGAAACAGCGGGGGACAAAGTGGGACACCACGGGACACAGTGTGACACAGCGGGACACAGCGGGGACACTGCGGGGACACAGCAGGACAAAGCGGGTGACATAGCGGGACACAGCGGCACACAGCGGGGGACACAGCCGGACACAGCGGGGGAAACAGTGGGGGACACAGTGGGACAGGGTGGGACACAGCGGGGGACACATGGGGAACACAGCGGGACACAGCGGGGACACAGCGGGACTCAGCGGGGGACACAGCAGTATACAGCAGGACACAGCGGGGACACAGCAGGGACACAGCGGGGGACACAGCGGGACACAGCGG
>NW_012298643.1:0-3948 GCF_000151885.1 Dipodomys ordii | reverse complement strand
ACAGTGGGGAACAAAGCGGGACACCACGGGACACAGTGGGACACAGCGGGACACAGCGGGGTCACTGCGGGACACAGTGGGGGACAAAGCGGGACACAGCGGAACACAGCGGGACCGAAGCGGGACACAGCGGGACACAGCGGGACACGGCGGGGGACACAGCGGGACACAGAGGGGGACACAGCGAGGACACAGCGGGACACAGAGGGACACAGCGGGGGACACAGCGAGGACACTGTCGGGGACAAAGTGGGGGAAACAGCTGGACACAGCGGGGAACACAGCGAGGACACAGCGGGGTCACTGCGGGACACAGTGTATATACAGCGGATACACAGCGTTACACAGCATGGTACAAAGCTGTGGACACAACAGGACACAGTGGGGGCACAGCGGGACACAGCGGGACGCATTGGGACACAGCGGGACTCAGCGGGACACAGCGGGGACAGAGCGGGACACAGTCGGATACAGCGGGACACAGCGGGGGACTCAGCGGGAGACAAAGAGGGACACCACGGAACACAGCGGGACACAGCAGGAAACAGCAGTGACACTGCGGGGACACAGTGGGACACATCGGGGGACACAGTGGGACACAGAGGGGGACAGAGCGGGACACAGTGGGGGACACAGCCGGACACAGCAGGGGAAACAGTTGGGGAAACAGCGGGACACAGCGAGGGCCCAGCTGGACAGAGCAGGACACTGCAGGGCACAGCGGGGGACACAGCGGGACACAGCGGGGGACAAAGCGAGGACACAGCGGAACACAGAGTGGGACACAGTAAGGACACAGCGGGACACATCGGGACTCAGCTGGATCCCAGCAGTGGACACAGCAGGGGACACAGACGTACACAGCGTGTACTCAGCGGGGGACACATGGAGGACTCAGCGGGACAAAGCGGGGACACAGCGGCGACTCACTGGGGGACACAGCGGGGGACAAAGCGGGACACCACAGAACACAGTGGAAAACAGCGGGACACAGCGGGGAAACTGCGGGGACACAGGGGGACAAAAGTGTGGGACACATAGGGAAACAGCGGGGGCCACAGCGGGGGACACAGCGGGACACAGTGGGACACAGAGGGGCACACAGGGGGGACCCAGCGGGACCCAGCGGGGAACACAGCGAGGACACAGCGGGACCCAGCGGTACACAGCGTCGATCATGCGGGGACACAGCGTTACACAGCGTGGTACACAGCTGTGAACACAACGGGACACAGTGGGGACACAGCAGGACACAGCGGGACACAGTGGGACACAGCGGGGACAAAGCTTGGGACACAGCGGGGTACAGAGCAGGAGACAGCGGGGGACACAACGAGCACACAGCGGGACACAACGCTGACACTGCAGGGGACACAGCGGGGGAAACAGCCGGACACAGCGGGACACAGGGGGGGAAACAGGGGGGACCCAGCGGGACCCAGCGCGTGACACAGCTTGAACACATTGGGACACAGCGGGGACACAGCGGGACACAGCGGGTCACAGCGAGGGACACAGAGGGGTACATAGCGGGACCCAGCGGGGAACACAGGGAGGACACAGAGGGACCCAGCGGGACACAGCGTCGATACAGCGGGGACAAAGCGTCGATACAGCGGGGACACAGCGGGACACAGTGGGGTACACAGCTGGGGACACAACTGGACACAGCGGGGGACACAGCGAGGACACAGCAGAACACAGCGTGGAAAACAGCGAGGACACAGCGGGACACAGCGAGACACAGCGGGACACAGTGGGGACACAGCAGTAGACACAGCGAGACACAGCGGGGGACACAGCGGGACACAGCGGGGAACACAGTGAGTACACAGCGGGGACACAGCGGGGACACTGCGGGAACATAGTGGGACACAGCGGGGCACACAGTGGGACACAGCGGGACACAGCTTGGGACACAACGGGAACACAGCAGGACACAGCAGGGGACACAGCGAGGACACATTGGGACACAGTGGGACACAGTGTGGGACAATGCGGGAGACAGCAGGGGACACAGCGAGGACACAGCGGGACACAGCGGCGACACATAGAGGACTCAGCGGGGGACACAGTGGGGGACAGAGCGGGACACATCGGGACACTGCGGGGCACAGCGGGGGACACAGCCGGACACAGCAGGGACACAGCGGGGACACCGCGGGACCCAGCAGGACACAGTGGGGGATACAGCGGGACACAGCGGGACACAGCGGGGGACACAGCAGGGACACAGTGGGACACAGTAGGACACAGCGTGGGACAAAGCGGGAGACAGCGGAGGACACAGCGAGGACACAGCTGGACACAGCGGGGACACAGAGGGGACTCAGCAGTGGACATAGAGGGGAAAAAGCGGGACACCACGGGACACAGTAGGACACAGCGGGACACAGCGGGGACACTGCGGGACACAGCCGGGGGACACAGCGGTGGACAGCGGGGGACAGACAAGGGACACAGCGGGACACAGAGGGACATAGCTGGACACAGAAGGGTACACAGCGGGGCACAGCGGACACAAAACGGGGACAGAGCTGGACACAGAGGGACACAGATGGGACAGAGAGTGACACAGCGGGACACAGCGGGACACAGCGGGACACAGCAGGGGACTCAGCGAGACACAGCGGGGGACACAGGGAGGACACAGCTGGACACTGAATGAGACAGAGCGAGGACACAGCCGGACACAGCGAAACACAGCGTGACACAGTGGGGACACAGCAGGGGTCACAGCGGGACACAACCGGGGACACAGAGGAACACAGCGGGGTACACAGCAAGGACAAAACGGGACACAGCGGGGGACACAGCGAGGACACAGCGGGACACAGCGGTGACACAGCGGGACACAGCTGGGGACACTGCGGGACACAGCGGGACACAGCGGGGACACAGCAAGAACACAGCGGGGGACACAGCGGGACAAAGCCGGGGACACAGCAGGACACAGCGAGAGACACAGCGGGGGACAAAGCAGGACACAGCGGGGAACAAAGAGAGGACACAGCGGGACCCAGCGGGACACAGCGTCGATAGAGTGGGGACACAGCGGGACACAGCGGTGAAACAACCGGATTCAGTGGGGGACACTGTGGGACCCAGCGGGACCCAGCGGGGACACAGCAAGGACACAGCGGGGGACACAGCGGGACACAGCGGGACACAGCGGGGGACACAGCAAAGGACACAGCGGGAGACACAGCGGGAAACAGTGGGGAACACAGAGAGAGACACAGCAGGACACAGCGGGACACAGCGTCGATACAGCGTCGATACAGCGGGTACACAGCGGGAAGCAGCGTGGTACACAGCTGTTGACACAACGGGACACAGTGGGGGACACAGCGGGACACAGCGGGACACAGCGGGGCACAGCAGGGACAAAACGGGAGACACAGTGGGGAACAGAGCAGGACACAGCGGGGGATACAGAGAGGACACAGTGGGGACACAGCGAGACTCAGCCGGGGACACAGCGGGGGAAAAAGCGGGACACCACGGGACACAGTGGGACACAGCGGGACACAGCAGGGTCACTGCGGGACACAGTGGGGGACAAAGCGGGACACAGCGGGACACAGCGGGGACGGAGCGGGACACAGTGGGACACAGCGGGACACGGCGGGGGACACAGCGGGACACAGAGCGGGACATAGCGAGGACACAGCGGGACACAGCGGGACACAGCGGGGGACACAGCAAGGACACAGTGGGGGACACAGTGGGGGAAACAGCTGGACACAGCGGGGAACACAGCGAGGACACAGCGGGTACAAAGCGGGACACAGCTGGACACAGCGGGACACAGCGGTGGACACAGTGACACACAGTGGTGGTCCCAGTGAGGACACAGCAGGACACAGCAGGGACACAGCGAGGACACAGCTGGGGACACAGCGGTGGACACAGCGGTACACAGCGGGGAACACAGCGAGGACACAG
>NW_012298642.1:0-3948 GCF_000151885.1 Dipodomys ordii | reverse complement strand
AGTGAGTACAACGCGGGGGACACAGCGGGGACACAGCTGGGGACAAAGCGGGACACAGCGGGGGATACAGCAGGACACAGTGGCGGACACAGGGGGGACAAAGCGGGACACAGCAAGGAACACAGCAAGGACACAGCGGGACACAGCAGGGACACAGGGGTACTCTGTTGGGGACACAGTGTGACACAGCGGGACACCGCGGATCACAGCTGGACACAGCGGGGACACAGAGGGACACAGCGGGGAACACAGCGACGACACAGCGGGACACAGCGTCGGTACAGCAGGGACACAGCGGGACACAGCGAGGTACACAGCTGGGGACACAACGGGACACAGGGGGGACTCAGCGGGACACAGCGGGACACAGTGGGGACAAAGCTTGAGACACAGCGGGAGACAGAGCGGGAGACAGAGGGGGACACAGCGGGACACAGCGGGGGACACAGGGGGACACAGCGGGGGACACAGCAGGGGACACATCGGGACACAGTGGTGGACACAGTGGGACAGAGCGGGGACACAGCTGGACACAGCGGGGTATACAGCGGGACACAGCGGGGACACAGCGGGGACACAGCGGGGAAACAGCGGTACACACCGGGGACACAGCTGGACACAGCAGGGACACAGCATTGGTCACAGCGGGACAAAGCGGGGGACACAGCCGGACACAGCGGGGGACACAGCAGGGGACACAGCGGGGACACAGCTGGACACTGCAGGGGACACAGCAGGACACAGCGGGACACAGCGGGGGATAAAGCGGGGGAAATAGCGGGACACAGCGGGGGACACAGCGGGGGAAACAGCGGGACACAGCAGTGGACACTGTGAGGAAAAAGCGGGACACAGCAGGGACACAACGAGGACACAGCGGGGGACACAGCGGGGGACACAGCGGGACACAGGGGGACAGAGCGGGACACAGCGTGATACAGCAGGACACAGCGAGGGACAGAGAGGGACTCAGCGGGGGACACAGCAGAGGACAGAGCGGGGGAAACAGCGGGACACAGCGGGGAACACAGCGAGGACACAGCGGGAACCATCGGGACACAGCGTCGAAACAGCGACGACACAGGGGGACACAGCGGGGTACACAGCTGGGACAAAACGGGACACAGTGGGAGGCACAGCAGGACACAGCGGGACACAGCAGGACACTGGGGGACAGAGCGGGAGATAGAGCGGGACACAGCGGGAACACAGCGGGGACACAGTGGGACACAGCGGAGACACAGCGGGAAACAGAGTGACAGAGCGGTAAAAGCGGGGGACACAGCGAGGACACCGCGGGGATTCAGCGGGGGACACAGCGGAGGACAGAGCGGGGGACACAGTGGGACACAGCGGGGAACACAGCGGGACACAGCGGGAAACAGCAGGACACAGGGGTCAGAGCGAGGGATAGAGCGGGACACAGCAGGGACACAGCGGGACACAGCAGGGACACAGCGGGACAGAGCGGTCACAGCAGGGGAAACAGCGAGGACACAGCGGGACACAGCGGGACACAGCGGGACAGAGCGGTCTCATCGGGGGACACAGCGAGGACACAGCGGGACACAGCGGGACACAGCGGGACACAGCTGGACACAGCAGGGACACAGCAGGGACACAGCGGGGGACAAAGCGTAACAGAGCAGGACACAGTCGAGGACACATCGGGACAGAGTGGGGGACACAGCGGGGGACACAGCGGGACACAGCGTGGAACACAGCGAGGACACAGCAGGACACAGCGTCGGTACAGCGGGGACACAGCAGGACACAGAGAGGTACACAGCTGGGGACACAACAGGACACAGGGGGGACACAGCGGGACACAGCGGGACACAGCAGGGACAAAGCGTGAGACACGGCGGGGGACAGAGCGGGAGACAGCGGGGGACACAGCAGGACACAGCGTGGTACACAGCGGGACACAGCGGGGTACACATCGGGGGACACAACGGGACACAGCGGGGGACACAGAAGGAAACAGAGGGACTCAGCGAGTACAACGCGGGGGACACAGCGGGGACACAGCTGGGGACAAAGCGGGACACAGCGGGGGATACAGCAGGACACAGTGGCGGACACAGGGGGGACAAAGCGGGACACAGCAAGGTACACAGCAAGGACACAGCGGGCCACAGCCGGGACACAGCGGTACTCTGCTGGGAACACAGTGTGACACAGCGGGACACCGTGGGTCACAGCTGGACACAGCGGGGACACAGAGGGGGACAAAGCGGAACACAGCAGAACACAGTTGGGGATAAAGTGGAACACAGCGGGACACAGTGGGGGACACAGCAGGGAACACATCGGGACACAGTGGTGGACACAGCAGGACAGAGCGGGGACACAGCTGGACACAGCGAGGTACACAGCGTGACACAGCGGGGAAACAGCGGGGACACAGCGGGGACACAGCGGTACACACCGGGGACACAGCTGGACACAGCGGGGACACAGCATTGGTCACAACGGGACAAAGCGGGGGACACAGCCGGACACAGCGGGGGACACAGCAGGGGACACAGCGGGGACACAGCTGGACACTGCGGGGGACACAGCAGGACACAGCGGGACACAGCGGGGCACAAAGCGGGGGAAATAGCGGGACACAGCGGGGGACACAGCGGGGGAAACAGCGGGACACAGCAGTGGACACTGTAAGGAAAAAGCGGGACACAGCGGGGACACAACGAGGACACAGCGGGGAACACAGCGGGGGACACAGCGGGACACAGCGTGGACAGAGCGGGACACAGCGTGATACAGCAGGACAGAGCGAGGGACAGAGAGGGACTCAGCGGGGGACACAGCAGAGGACAGAGCGGGGGAAACAGCGGGACACAGCGGGGAACACAGCGAGGACACAGCGGGAACCATCGGGACACAGCGTCGAAACAGCGACGACACAGGGGGACACAGCGGGGTACACAGCTGGGACAAAACGGGACACAGTGGGAAACACAGCAGGACACAGCGGGACACAGCAGGACACTGGGGGACAGAGCGGGGGATAGAGCGGGACACAGCGGGAACACAGCGGGGACACAGCGGGACACAGCGGAGACACAGCGGGAAACAGAGGACAGAGCAGTAAAAGCGGGGGACACAGCGAGGACACAGCGGGGATTCAGCGGGGGACACAGCGGAGGACAGAGTGGGGGTCACAGCGGGACACAGCGGGGAACACAGCGAGGACACAGCGGGACACAGCGTCGAAACAGCGACGACACAGGGGGACACAGCGGGGTACACAGCTGTGACACAAATGGACACAGTGGGGGACACAGCGGGACACAGCGGGACACAGCGGGACACAGGGGGATACAGCAGGGGACACATCGGGACACAGCGGGACACATCTGGGACAGAGCGAGACACAGCGTGACACAGTAGGACACAGGGGGGGACACAGCAGGGGACAATGGGGGCCACAGTGAGGACACAGCGGGACACAGAGGGGACACAGCGGAACACAGCAAGGACACAGAGGGGACTCAGCGGGGGACACAGCGGGGGACAAAGCGGGACACCACGGGACACAGTGGGACACAGCAGGACAAAGCGGGACACTGCAGAAGCACAGAGTGGGACAAAGCGGGGGACACAGCGGGACACAGTGGGGGATACATCCGGACAAAGCAGGGGACAGAGCGGGGGACACTGCTGGACTCAGCGGGGACACAGTGGGACACAGCGGGACACATCGGGGACAGAGCGGGACACAGCGTGGCACAGTCGGACACAGCGGGGGACACAGCAGGACACAAAGGGGACACAGTGAGGTCAAAGCGGGACAGAGCGGGGGATACACCGAGGACACAGCGGGACACAGCAGGACACAGTGGGGGACACAGCGGCGGACACAGCGGGACACAGCGGGACCCAGCGGGAAACAGTGGTGACCCTGCGGGGACACAGCGAGACACAGTGGGGGACACAGCG
>NW_012298641.1:0-3948 GCF_000151885.1 Dipodomys ordii | reverse complement strand
GTGTCCCGCTCTGTCCCGCTGTGGCCCTTCTCTGTCTACGCTGTCCCCCGCTGTGTCCCCCGCTGTGTCCCGCTGTGTCCCGCTGTGTCCCCCGGTTTATCCTGCTGTGTCCCCGCAGTGTCCCTGCTGTGTCCCGCTGTGTCACACTGTGTCCCGTGGTGTCCCACTTTGTCCCCCGCTGTGTCCCCCGCTGTGTCCTCCACTGAGTACCCTCTGTATCGACGCTGTGTCCCGTTGTGTCCCGCTGTGTCCTCGCTGTGTTCCCCACTGTGTCCCGCTGTGTCCCCCGCTGTGTCCCCCGCTATGTCCTCGCTGGGTCCCCTGCTGTGTCCCGCTTTGTCCCCCGCTGTGTCCCGCTGTGTCCGACTGTGTCCCGCTCTGTTCCCGCTGTGTCCCGCTGTGTCCCGCTGTGTCCCCTCTGTGTGCCCGCTGTGTCCCGCTGTGTACCCCGCTGTGTCCAGGTGTGTCACCGCTGTGTCCCGCTGTGGCCCTTCTCTGTCTCCGCTGTGTCCCCCACTTTGTCCCGCTGTGTCCCGCTGTGTCCCCCGCTTTGTTCTGCTGTGTCCCCGCAGTGTCCCGCTGTGTCCCACTGTGTCACACTGTGTCCCGTGGTGTCCCCGCTGTGTCCCGCTGTGTCCCGCTGTTTCCCCCGCTGTGTCGCCCGCTATGTCCTGCTGTGTCCTGCACTTTGTCCCTCTCTGTCCTTGCTGTGTCCCCCGCTGTGTCCCCTGCTGAGTCCCCGCTGTGTCACCGCTGTGTCCCGCTGTTTCCTCGCTGTGTCCCCTGCTGTCTCCGTCTCTGTCCCCCGCTGTGTCTCACGCTTTGTCCCTGCTGTGTCCCACTGTGTCCCGCTGAGCCCGGCTGTGCCCCCACTGTGTCCCGTTGTGTCCACAGCTATGTACCACGCCTTGTAACGCTGTGTCCCCGCTGTATCGACTCTGTGTCCCGCTGTGTCCCGCTGTGTCCTCGATCTGTTCCCCGCTGGGTCCCGCTGTGTCCCCCGCTGTGTCCCCCGCTGTGTCCTCGCTGTGTCCCCTGCTGTGTCCCGCTGTGTCCTCACTGGGTCCACAACTGTGTCCCGCTGTGTCCCCCGCTGTGTCGCGCTGTGTCCGGCTGTGTCCCGCTCTGTCCCCGCTGTGTCCCTCTGTGTCCCCGCTGTGTGCCTGCTGTGTCCCGCTGTGTCTCCCGCTTTGTCCCACTGTGTCCCATTGTGTCCCTGCTGTGTCCCGCTGTGTCCCGCTGTGTCCCCGCTGTGTGCCCGCTGTGTCCCGCTGTGTACCCCGCTGTGTCCAGCTGTGTCACCGCTGTGTCTAGCTGTGGCCACTCTCTGTCTCCACTGTCCCCCGCTGTGTGACCCGCTGTGTCCCGCTGTGTCCCGCTGTGTCCCCTGCTTTTTCCTGCTGTGTCCCGCAGTGTCCCCGCTGTGTCCCGCTGTGTAACACTGTGTCCCGTGGTGTCCCACTTTGTCCCACGCTGTGTCCCCCGCTGAGTCCCCTCTGTGTCGCCTCTGTGTCCCCCTTTGTCCTCGCTGTGTGCTCCGCTGTCTCCCGCTTTGTCTCCCTCTGTATTCCGCTGTGTCCCGCTGTGTCCCCGCTGTGTCCCCAGCTGTGTCCCGCTGTGTCCCGCTGTGTACCCCGCTGTGTCCTGCTATGTTCCCGCAGTGATCCCGATGTGTCCCGCTGTGTCCCGCTGTGTCTTCGCTGTGTCCCCAGCTGTGTACCCCACTCTGTCCCGCTGTGTCCCCCGATGTGTCTCTGCTGTGTCCCCGCTGTGTCCCGCTTTGTCCTGCTGTGTACTGCTGTGTCCCCCGCTGTGTCCCGCTGTGTCCTGCTGTGTCACGCTGTTTCCCCGCTGCATCCCTGCTGTATCCCTCTGGGTACCCCGCTGTGTCCAGCTTTGTCCCTGCTGTGTCTTGCTGTGTCCCACGCTCTGTCCCCCTCTGTTTCCCGCTGTGTCCCCAGCTGTATCCCACTGTGTCCCCGCAGGGTCACTGCTGTTTCCCGCTGTGTCCCACTGTGTTCCGTGGTGTCCCTCTTTGTCTCCCGCTGTGTCCCCCGCTGAGTCCCCGCTGTGTCCCGCTGTGTCCTCGCTGTGTCCCCCGCTGTCTCCCGCTCTGTCCCCCGCTGTGTCTCACGCTTTGTCCCCGCTGTGTCCCACTGTGTCCCGCTGTGTCCCGCTGTGCCCCCACTGTATTTCGTTGTGTCCATAGCTGTGTAACACGCTGTGTAACGCTGTGTGCCCGCTGTATCTACGCTGTGTCCCGCTGGGTCCCGCTGGGTCCTCGCTGTGTCCCCCGCTGTGTCCCGCTGTGTCCCGCTGTGTCCCGCTGTGTCCCCCCTTGAGTCCCCGCTGTGTCACCGCTGTGTCCCGCTGTTTCCTCGCTGTGTCCCCTGCTGTCTCCCTCTCTGTCCCCTGCTGTGTCTCACGCTTTGTCCCCGCTGTGTCCCACTGTGTCCCGCTGTGTCCGGCTGTGCCCCCACTGTGTCCCGTTGTGTAAACAGATGTGTACTACGCTGTGTAACGCTGTGTGCCCGCTGTATCGACGCTGTGTCCCGCTGTGTCCCGCTGTGTCCTCGCTGTGTTCCCCGCTGTCTCCCGCTCTGTCCCTCGCTGTGTCTCACGCTTTGTCCCCACTGTGTCCCACTGTGTCCCGCTATGTCCGGCTGTGCCCCCACTGTGTCCCGTTGTATCCACAGCTGAGTACCACGCTGTGTAACGCTGTGTGCCCACTGTATCGACGCTGTGTCCCGCTGAGTGCCGCTGTGTCCTCACTGTGTTCCCCGCTGTGTCCCGCTGTGTCCCCCGCTGTGTCCTCGCTGTGTCCCCCGCTGTGTCCTGCTGTGTCCTTGCTTTGTCCCCCGCTGGGTCCCGGTGGATCCTGCTGTGTCCTCGCTGTGTCCACCGCTGTGTCCCGTTGTGTCCCCAGCTGTGTCCCCCGCTATGTCCCGATGTGTCTACTGCTGTGTCCATGCTATGTCTTGCTGTGTCGCGCTGTGTCCCCCACTGTGTCCGCTGCTTTGTCCTGCTGTTTTCCCCGCTGTGTCACCAATGTATCCCGCTGTGTCCTCGCTGTGTCCCGCTGTGTCTCGCTGTGCCCCCACTCTGTCCCGTTGTGTCCACAGCTGGGTACCACGCTGTGTAACCCTGTGTCCCCTCTGTATCGACGCTGTGTCCTGCTGGGTGCCGTTGTGTCCTCGCTGTGTTCCCCGCTGTGTCCTGCTGTGTCCCCCGCTGTGTCCTCGCTGTGTCCCGCTGTGTCCCAGCAGTATCGACGCTGGGTCCCGCTGGGTCCCGCTGTGTCCTCCCTGTGTCCCACGCTGTGTCCCGCTGTGTCCGCCACTGTGTCCCGCTGTGTCTACTGCTTTGTCCCCGCTCTGTCCCGCTGTGTCCCGCTGTGTCCTCGCTGTGTCCCATGCTGTGTTCTGCTGTGGCCTCACTTTTTTCCCCGCTGTGTCCCGCTGTGTACCCCTCTGTGTCCCCCCGCTGTGTTCCCCGCTGTGTCCCTGCTGTGTCCCCGCTGTGTCCCGCTGTGTCCCGCTGTGTACTGCTGTGTCCCACGCTGAGTCCCGCTGTGTCCCAATGTGTCCTCGCTCTGTCCCCCTCTGTGTACCGCTGTGTCATTCCTGTGTCCCCCGCTGTGTCCTGCTGTGTCCTGCTGTGTCCCCCTCTGTCCATGCTGTGTCCCCCACTGTGTGCAGCTGTGTCCTCGCTGTGTCCCCCGCTGTGTCTCGCTGTGTCCTTTTGTGTCACGCTGTTTCCCCGCTGTGTCCCTGCTGTGTCCCTCTGTGTACCCCGCTGTGTCCAGCTTTGTCCCCGCCGTGTCTCGCTGTGTCCCCCGCTGTGTCCCGCTGTGTCCCCCGCTGAGTCCCCGCTGTGTCCCCGCTGTGTCCCGCTGTGTCCCCCGCTGTGTCCCGCTGTGTCCCGCTGTGTCCTTGCTGTGACCCGCTC
>NW_012298640.1:0-3950 GCF_000151885.1 Dipodomys ordii | reverse complement strand
CAGAAAGAGAAGCAGAAGAAGGAGAAGGAGAAGCAGAAGCAGAGGAAAGGAAGGAGAAGCAGAAGAAGCAGAAGCGGGAGAAGCAGAAGAAGAAGAAGAAGAAGAAACAGAAGAAGGAGAAGGAGCTGAAGGACAAGCAGAAGCAGAAGGAGAAGCAGAAAGAGAAGGAGAAGAAGCAGTAGCAGGAGAAGCAGAAGCACAAGAAATAGAAGAAGCTGAAGAAGCAGAAGCAGGACCTGAAGCAGAAGAAACAGAACAAGCAGAAGAAGCAGTAGCAGAAGCAGAACGAGAAGCAGAAGAAGAAGAACGAGAAGGAGAAAGAGAAGGATTAGGAGTAGGAAGAGCAGAAGGAGAATCAGAAGCAAAACGAGAAGCAGAAGGAGCAGCAGAAGGAGAAGCAGAAGGAGAAGCAGAAGGAGAAGCAGAAGAAGGAGAAGCAGAAGCAGAAGAAGCAGCAGAAGGAGAAGCAGAAGAAGATGCAGAAGGAGAAGCAGGAGAAGCAGAAGAAGCAAAAGCAGAAGGAGAAGCAGAAGTAGGAGGAGGAGAAGGAGAAGGAAGGTCAGCAGAAGCAATAGGAGAAGCAGAAGGAGAAGCAGAAGCAGAAAGAGAAGCAGTAGAAGCAGAAGAAGCAGGAAAGGCTGAAGAAGACGAAAGAGAAGAAGAAGAAGAAGAAGAAGAAGAAGAAGAAGAAGAAGAAGAAGAAGAAGAAGAAGAAGAAGAAGAAGAAGAAGAAGAAGAAACATAAGGAGAAGCATAAGGAAAAGCATAAGGAGAAGCATAAGGAGAAGCATAAGGAAAAGCAGTGGAGCAGAAGATGCAGAAGCAGGAGAAGCAGAAGCAGAAGAAAAAGAATAAGCAAAAGAAGCAGAAGCAGAAGCAGCAGGAGAAGCAGAAGAAGAAGACGGAGAAGGCAAGAGAGAAGGATTAGGAGTAGGAGAAGCAAAAGGATAAGCAGAAGCAGAAAGAGACGCAGAAGGAAAAGCAGCACGAGAAGTAGGAGAAGCAGAAGCAGGAGAAGCAGAAGAAACAGAAGACGCAGAAGCAGAATGAGAAGCAAAGGAGAAAGTGAAGCAGAAGCAGAAGGAGAAGCAGAACCAGAAGGAGAAGCAGTACAATGAGAAGGAGAAGCAGAAAGAAAAGCAGAAAGAGAAGCAGAACGAGAAGCAGGAGAAGCAGAAGGAGAAGAAACAGAAGGAGAAGAAGCAGAAGGAGAAGCAGAAACAGAAGGAGAAGCAGAAAGAGAAGGAGGGGAAGGAGAAGAAGCAGAAGCAGGAGAAGCAGACGCATAAGAATCCGAAGAAGCAGAAGCAGAACCTGAAGCAGACGGAGAAGCAGAAGAAGCAGAATCTGGAGAAGCAGAAGGAAAAGCAGAAGCAGAAAGAGAAGCAAAAGCAGAAGGAGAAGCAGAAGGAGAAGCAGAAGAAACAGAAGCAGTAACAGAAGAAGCTGAAGATGTAGAAGCAGAAAAAGAAGCACAAGAAATAGCAGAAGAACGAGAAGGAGAAGGAGAAACAGAAGGAGAAGCAGAAGGAGAAGCAGAAAGAGAATCAGGAAAAGCAGAAGAAGCAGAAACAGACGGAGAAGCAGGAGAAGGAGAAGGAGAAGCAGAAGCAGAAGAAGAAGCACAAGGAAAAGCACAAGCAGAAGGAGATGCAGAAGGAGAAGCAGGAGAAGCAGAAGAAGCAGAAGCAGAAGGAGAAGAACTAAAGAGAAGAAGCAGAAGCTGAAGAAGCAGAAGTAGGAAGAGAAGCCGACGAAGAGAAGCAGAACGAGAAGCAGGAGAAGCAGAAGAAGCAGAAGCGTGAGAAGCAGAAGAAGAAGAAACAGAAGGAGAAGTAGCATAAGCCTAAGGAGAAGCAGAAGCAGAAAGAGAAGCAGGAAAAGCAGAAAAAGCAGAAGCAGGAGAAGCAGAAGCAGAAGAAACAGGAGAAGGACAAGAAGCAGAAGCAGAAGGAGAAGCAGAAACAGAAGGAGAAGTAGAAAGAGAAGGAGGGGAAGCAGAAGAAGCAGAAGCAGGAGAATCAGAAGCATAAGAATCCGAAGAATCAGAAGCAGAACCTGAAGCAGAAGGAGAAGCAGAAGAAGCAGAATCTGGAGAAGCAGAATGAAAAGCTGAAGGAGAAGCAGAAGCAGAAAGAGAATCAAAAGCAGAATGAGAAGCAGAAGAAACAGAAGAAGCAGAAGCAGTAGCAGTTGCAGCAGAAGGAAAAGCAGGAGAACAAGAAGGAGAAAGAGAAACAGAAGCAGAAGGAGAAGGAGAATCAGAAGGAGAAGCAGAAGAAGCAGAAGGAGAAACAGAAGGAGAAACAGAAGCAGAAGAAGCAGCACAAGGAGAAGCAGAAGCAGAAGAAGATGCATAAGGAGAAGCAGGAGAAGCAGAAGTAGCAGAAGCAGAAGGAGAAGTAGAAGTAGGAGAAGGAGTAGGAAGAGCCGCAGAAGCAATAGGGGAAGCAGAAGCAGAATGAGAAGAAGAAAGAGAAAGAGTGGAAGCAGAAGAAGCAGGAAAAGAAGAAGCAGAATAAAGAGAAGAAGAAGAAGAAGAAGAAGAAGAAGAAGAAGAAGAAGAAGAAGAAGAAGAAGAAGAAGAAGAAGAAGAAGAAGAAAAAGGAGAAGCATAAGGAGAAGAAGTAGAAGCAGAAGAAGCAGAAGCAGGAGAAGCAGAAACAGAAGAAAAAGAATAAGCATAAGAAGCAGAATCAGAGGGAGAAGCAGAAGAAGGAGAAGGAGCAGCAGAAGGAGAAGCAGAAGGAGAATCAGAAGGAGAAGCAGAAGAAGGAGAAGCAGAAGCAGAAGAAGAAGCAGAAGCAGAAGCAGAAGAAGATGCAGAAGGAGAAGCAGGAGAACCATAATAAGCAGAAGCAGAAGGAGAAGCAGAAGTAGGAGAAGGAGAAAGAAGGGCAGGAGCAGCAGAATCAGTAGCAGAAGCAGAAGCAGAAGCAGAAGCAGAAGGAGAAGCAGAAGGAGAAGCAGTAGAAGCAGAAGAAGCAGGAGAAGCAGAAGCAGAAGAAGGAGAAGAAGAAGAAGAAGAAGAAGAAGAAGAAGAAGAAGAAGAAGAAGAAGAAGAGGAAGAAGAAGAAGAAGAAGAAGAAGAAGAAGAAGAAGAAGAAGAAGAAGAAGAAGAAGAAGAAGAAGAAGAAGAAGAACAAGAAGAAGAACAAGAACAAGAACAAGAACAAGAACAAGAACAAGAACAAGAACAAGAACAAGAACAAGAACAAGAAGAACAAGAAGAACAAGAAGCATAAGGAGAAGCATAAGGAGGAGCATAAGGAGGAGCATAAGGAGAAGCAGTAGAAGCAGAAGAAGCAGAAGCAGGAGAAGCAGAAGCAGAAGAAAAAGAATAAGCAAAAGAAGCAGAAGCAGTGGGAGAAGCAGAAGAAGGAGAAGGAGAAGGAGCAGCAGAAGTAGAAGCAGAAGCAGAAAGAGAAGCAGAAACAGAAGGAGAACAAGAAGGAGAAGCAGGAGTATCAGAAGAAGCAGAAGTAGAAGCAGAAAGAGGAGAAGAAGGAGAAGCAGAATTAGAATCAGAAGAAACAGAAGAAGAAGAAGCAGAAGAAACAGAAGCAAAAGAAACAAAAGAAGGAGAAGAGCAGAAGCAGAAGGAGAAAGAGAAGCAGAAGCAGAAGGAGAAGCAGAAAGAGAAGCAGGAGAAGCGGAAGAAGCAGGAGAAGCAGGAGAAGCAGAAGCAGAAGAAACAGGAGAAGGCGAAGAAGCAGAAGCAGAATCTGAAGCAGAAGGAGAAACAGAAGAAGCACAATCTGAAGCAGAAGCAGAAGAAACAGAAATAGTAGAATAAGCAGAAGCAGAAGCACCAGGACAAGCAGAAGAACAAGAAGGAGAAGGCGAAAGAGAAGGATTAGGAGTAGGAGAAGCAAAAGGATAAGCAGAAGCAGAAAGAGACGCAGAAGGAGAAGCAGCACGAGAAGTAGGAGAAGCAGGAGAAGCAGAAG
>NW_012298639.1:0-3950 GCF_000151885.1 Dipodomys ordii | reverse complement strand
ATAAGGAGATGCATAAGGAGAAGCAGAGAAGCAGAAGAAGTCTATGAAGCAGAAGAAGCAGAAGCAGAAGAAAAGGAATAAGCATAAGAAGCAGAATCAGAGGAAGAAGAAGTAGGAGCAGCAGAAGGAGAAGCAGAAGGAGAATCAGAAGGAGAAGCAGAAGAAGGAGAAGCAGAAGCAGAAGAAGTAGCAGAAGGAGAAGCAGAAGAAGATGCAGAAAGAGAAGCAGGAGAAGCAGAAGAAGCAGAAGCAGAAGGAGAAGCAGAAGTAGGAGAAGAAGAAGGAGAAGGAAGGGCAGCAGAAGCAATAGGAGAAGCAGATGGAGAAGCAGAAGCAGAATGAGAAGAAGAAAGAGAAGCAATAGAAGCAGAAGAAGCAGGAAAAGCAGAAGCAGAAGAATGAGAAGAAGAAGAAGCAGAAGCAGAAGCAGAAGCAGAAGCAGAAGAAGAAGAAGAAGAAGAAGAAGAAGAAGAAGAAGAAGAAGAAGAAGAAGAAGAAGAAGAAGAAGAAGAAGAAGAAGAAGACAAAGAAGAAGAAGAAGAAGAAGAAGAAGAAGAAGAAGAAGAAGAAGAAGAAGAAGAAGCATGAGGAGAAGCTGTAGAAGCAGAAGAAGCAGAAGCAGGAGAAGCAGAAGCAGAAAAAAAAGAATAAGCAAAAGAAGCAGAAGCAGAAGCAGTGGGAGAAGCAGAAAAAGGAGAAGGAGTAGCAGAAGGAGAAGTTGAAGCAGAAAAGAAGCAGAAACAGAAGGAGAAGAAGAACGAGAAACAGGAGAATCAGTAGAAGTAGAAGTAGAAGTAGAAAAAGGAGAAGAAGGAGAAGCAGAAATAGAATCAGAAGAAACAGAAGAAGAAGTAGCAAAAGAAATAGAAGAAGGAGAAGAGCAGAAGAAGAAGCAGAAGGAGAAGCAGAAGGAGAAGGAGAAGCAGAAAGAGAAGCAGGAGAAGCAGAAGAAGCAGGAGAAGCAGAAGCAGAAGAAACAGGCGAAGCCGAAGAAGCAGAAGCAGAATCTGAAGCAGAAGGAAAAACAGGAGAAGCATAATCTGAAGCCGAAGCAGAAGAAACAGAAATACTAGAATAAGCAGAATCAGAAGCAGCAGGAGAAGCAGAAGAAGAAGACGGAGAAGGCGAAAGAGAAGGATTAGGAGTAGGAGAAGCAAAAGGATAAGCAGAAGCAGAAAGAGACGCAGAAGGAGATGCAGCACGAGAAGTAGGAGTAGCAGGAGAAGCAGAAGCAGGAGAAGCAGAAGAAACAGAAGACGCAGAAGCAGAAAGAGAAATTGAAGCAGAAGCAGAAGCAGAAGGAGACGCAGAACAAGGAGAAGGAGAAGCAGAAAGGGAAGCAGAACGAGAAGCAGGAGAATCAGAAGCAGGAGAAGCAGAAGCAGAAGAAACAGAAGAAGGAGAAGAAGCAGAAGGAGAAGCAGAAACAGAAGGAGAAGCAAAAAGAGAAGGAGGGGAAGCAGAAGAAGCAGAAGCAGGAGAGGCAGAAGCATAAGAATCCGAAGAAGCAGAACCTGAAGCAGAAGGAGAAGCAGGGGAAGCAGAAGAAGCAGAATCTGGAGAAGCAGAATGAGAAGCTGAAGGAGAAGCAGAAGCGGAAAGAGAATCAAAAGCAGAAGGAGAAGCAGAAGAAACAGAAGAAGCAGTAGCAGTTGCAGCAGAAGCAGAAGGAGAAGAAGAAGGAAAAGCAGAAGACGAGAACAAGAAGGAGAAACAGAAGCAGAAGCAGAAGGAGAATCAGAAGGAGAAGCAGAAGAAGCAGAAGGAAAAGCAGAAACAGAAGAATAAGCATAAGGACAAGCACAAGCAGAAGCAGATGCAGAAGGAGAAGCAGGAGAAACTGAAGAAGCAGAAGCAGAAGCAGAAGTAGAAGTAGGAGAAAGAGAAGGAAGAGCAGCAGAAGCAATAGGAGAAGCAGAAGCAGAAGGAGAAGCAGAATGAGTAGCAGAAAGAGAAGCAGTAGAACCAGAAGAAGCAGGAAAAGCAGAAGCAGAAGAAAGAGAAGAAAAGCAGAAGCAGAAGCAGAAGCAGAAGCAGAAGCAGAAGAAGAAGAAGAAGAAGAAGAAGAAGAAGAAGAAGAAGAAGAAGAAGAAGAAGAAGAAGAAGAAGAAGAAGAAGCAGTAGAAGAAGAAGAAGCAGAAGCAGGAGAAGCAGAAGCAGTAGAAAAAGAATAAGCATAAGAAGCAGAAGCAGAAGCAGAAAGAGGAGAAGGAGAACCATTAGTAGAATCAGAAGAAGAAGAAGCAGAAGAAACAGAAGCAAACGAAACAGAAGAAGGAGAAGAGCAGAAGCAGAAGCAGAAGGAGAAGCAGAAGCAAAAGATGAAGCAGAAAGAGAAGCAGGAAAAGCAGGAGAAGCAGAAGATGCAGGAGAAGCAGAAACAGAAGAAACAGGAGAAGCCGAAGAAGCAGAAGAATAATCTGAAGCAGGAGAAACAGAAGAAGCACAATCTGAAGCAGAAGCAGAAGAAACAGAAATAGTAGAATAAGCAGAAGTAGAAGCAGCAGGAGAAGCAGAAGAAGAAGACGGAGAAGGCGAAAGAGAAGGATTAGGAGTAGGAGAAGCAAAAGGAAAAGCAGAAGCAGAAAGAGACGCAGAAGGAGAAGCAGCACGAGAAGTAGGAGAAGCAGGAGAAGCAGAAGCAGGAGAAGCAGAAGAAACAGAAGACGCAGAAGGAGAATGAGCAGCAGAAGGAGAAATTGAAGCAGAAGCAGAAGGAGAAGCAGAAGCAGAAGGACAAGCAGAAGCGGAATGAGAAGCAGAAGCAGAATAAACGGAAGAAGGAGAAGAAGCAGAAGCAGAAGGAGAAGCAGAAACAGAAGGAACAGCAGAAAGAGAAGCAGGAGAAGCAGAAGCAGAAGGAGAAGCAGCAGAAGAAGTAGAACCAGAAATTCAAGCAGGAGAAATAGAAGAAGCAGAAGCAGAAGGAGAAGCAAAAAGAGAAGCAGAAGGAGAAGGAGAAGAAGCAGCAGAAGGAGAAGCAGAAGAAGAAGCAGAAAAACAAGGAGGAGAAGCAGAAGCAGAAAGAGAAGTAAAAGCAGAAGAAGCAGAAGAAGCAGAAGCAGTAGAAGCATAAGAAGAAGAAGCAGGAGAAGCAGAAGCAGAAGAAAAAGAAGAAGCATAAAAAGCAGAACCAGAAGCAGAGGCAGAAACAGAAGAAGGAGAAGGAGCAGCAGAAGGTGAAGCAGAAGGAGATGAAGAAGCAGAAAGAAAAGCAGAAACAGAAGGAGAAGAAGAAGGATTAGTTGGAGAACCAGAAGAAGCAGAAGCAGAAAGAGAAGCAGAAGAAGTAGTAGAAGCAGAAGCAGAGGAAAGGAAGGAGAAGCAGAAGAAGCAGAAGCGGGAGAAGCAGAAGAAGAAGAAGAAGAAGAAACAGAAGAAGGAGAAGGAGCAGAAGGAGAAGCAGAAGCAGAAGGAGAAGCAGAAAGAGAAGCAGAAGAAGCAGTAGCAGGAGAAGCAGAAGCAGAAGAAACAGAAGAAGCCGAAGAAGCAGAAGCAGGACCTGAAGCAGAAGAAACAGAACAAGCAGAAGAAGCAGAAGCAGAAGCAGAACGAGAAGCAGAAGAAGAAGAAGGAGAAGGAGAAAGAGAAGGATTAGGAGTAGGAAGAGCAGAAGGAGAAACAGAAGCAGAACGAGAAGCAGAAGGAGCAGCAGAAGGAGAAGCAGAAGGAGAATCAGAAGGAGAAGCAGAAGAAGGAGAAACAGAAGCAGAAGGAGCAGCAGAAGGAGAAGCAGAACTAGAAGAAGATGCAGAAGGAGATGCAGGAGAAGCAGAAGAAGCAAAAGCAGGAGAAGCAGAAGAAGGAGAAGGAGAAGGAGAAGGAAGGGAAGCAGAAGGAATAGGAGAAGCAGAAGGAGAAGCAGAAGCAGAATGAGAAGCAGAAAGAGAACTAGTAGAAGCAGAAGAAGCAGGAAAAGCAGAAGCAGACAGAAAGAGAAGAAGAAGAAG